>NW_027041263.1:0-67356 GCF_037179485.1 Ochlerotatus camptorhynchus | reverse complement strand
TTAGGACATTACACAAAACGTACACAATATACGAAGAGATGCAAAATTACAGGTTGTGTATACTAACCAAATAAGCGATAAATAATGTCTATTTTAGTTGTGATTTTTGTCGATTTCTGTACACACTGTGGAATTTTGGAGAAGTTTATTCGTCGAAATATTTTAAACTTATGTAAACATAGTGATCTTCACTGTCATTCATCTTCCAGAGGCTGTATGCTTTTCGGGTGAAAACTTTTGATTCCGTTAACCGCAAAATGTTTTTTGTTAGCACAGTTTTGTATGCATGTAAGTTTTGACAGAACTCAATGGTTTGCAATTCTTGAACCACAAATATGTACTCCGGGAAATATTCTATTATTGATAGAATGACACCAAAACATTTAAATGTGCATTTATCGAATTTGAGCACAAGCCCTGGAGCAATAGTAACATCATTCATCGTGTAATGTTGAATTTCTATTATTTCGTTGGGTAATTCGATTATCAAATCAGCATACTCTAGATCTTGTTTGATAGTACGTCGTGCCTTCAGCAATGTTTTTCTGTTTTTCTGATAAGAATGAGTTTGGATTGTTTTTATTTGCTTTAAGTTTAATCGTTTTGTAAGACTGTAAGCGAGGTTTTTAAAATTATTGCAATTTTTTGCCTGTCCTTTAGATTCCTTGTATTTTCCTTCGAACAGCATACAACTGTCGTTTACTGATGGACCTTTCTCCAAAATTTTTTGGGGATAGTGAAAAATATGATGCACCTTATTTATTGGACGTGATAAAGAGCTCACCGATATGCTTTGATTGAATATAATGAGAGCCGCACGGAAATCATTTATCATTTCAAATGAAACATTATTTGAAAACGAGTAATAAGTTATTTTTAGTAAGGACCCGATCATTTTTGCATTATTTTCATTACGGGCTAAAATTTTAGGGAACATCAATGGGAAAGCACGTAGTAATGTCCAGGATTGTGCTGCAGATTGGCTCAGGGTATGTGTTTTGGATTTTAAGTTCTCATTTGTGAAATTGGGAGTAGGTTTATCTTTAATTTCAGCTTGGCCGTACCAAAAATTTTCCACTAAATCATTGATTTCCTTTGTCGTGATCCATTTTTTGGTAACAGCTTCTTTCAGTATCATTTTCATCACCATGAAGGCTACACCTTCCAAGATGTCGTGCATTGGATCGAATGTCAAATTGTTTGCAACATTAAATGAAACCAATTGATTCAGAGCGCATTCTCTCACCACTCCGCATTGTGACGGCAATATTGTTTCTTCTTGAATGGCTTTCAAATCATTTTCCATACTTTCCACAGTTCGTCTCCTATGAATATCTCCAAAGTCTCCAGAATGTAGTGCATCTCGAGTAATATAGCATGTCCTGCAGAAAAAGGATGCTGATGGTCCTAGTAACTCGAATACATCATGTAGTGCTAATGTGTCCCCCAAAACATCTACTAAAACGGCTCGCAGAATAAAAGGTCCATTATTTGTGTTGATGATAATTCCAGCGGCTGTTTCCAATTGTTTCAGATCATCTATAAGCGGTTGCAGCATTTTCTTGTATCCATATTGTTTTATTAGGCTGGTTTGAATCATCAATGTAAGATAAATCCTTTGGAGAGATGAGTTGACAGTTGGATGGAAGTTCTGTATTTTAAACGAAATACATGTCATTTTTTTCTTAGACTTTCTGGAGCCCAATGGATTTAAATATTCAACGTCATCTATATGCAATGACAATCGAATAGTAAAAGGATATTGCTGCAAAAAAGGGTGCGTTTTGAATTGGTTGCCATCCTTATATGAGGAAATAATGCCATCTTCACGAGGTAGCTCTTGATGTATCATGTGTCGTGCTTCTGGATTATGCATAATGAGCCGTAAAATGTCTATAATTGGTATATAATAAACAGCATCTGTTAAGTGGCGCACTATTTTCTTTGGTAGGTTGAATGCCAATCGATTATGTATAGATGTATATCTGCGGACATTACTCGGAGCTAAGCATGTGATTTTGCGTTTTCCTAGCGTTATTTGTTGTGGTATGGGTACAGCACATTTGCTTTGATACGAAAGAAATGACATGTTATCTTCAAGTGTGCCAACGTCAGAAAATACAGATTTGATATGCAAATTGTTTATCATATTTTTCACCTGTTGGTCAACAACCGACATATCTTTTTGTTGCATAAATTGTTTAATAACGCCCATAGAATAACGTTGCACATATTGCAGCATAGCCTCGGCACCTTTGATAAAGTATTGGATCTTAGTTTCAGGAATTTTAACGTCGCATCGTAGGTCGGTAATTACTGAGGACATTTCATTCCTCAAATGTTCAAGAGAGATAGAATCCGCAAAATAAAATGGATTATTAATATTATCCTCCTCATTTTGTTCTTCCGCTTCCAAATCTAGTCCATAACCACTTTCAGGATTTTTTTTAGCTTGGAAAATATTCGGATGATATGCCAGCAAATGTCGCTTTAGGTCACTGAATTTGGTGAAAAGTACCGCATTTACGCAAATGGTGCATTTGAATAATGTTTGATTTTGTGTGGCAGTTTTCAATTTATGATCCTCTGTAAAGTGACGTTTTAATGTATCCAAATTTGTACATATAGTTTCGCATCCAGTTATATGACAATGGAATCCTTTGAAAAGAAAAAAAATGTTAAACGCAAACTGTACAACTCACGAGATACCATAATGTACCGGCACATCTGCAAAATCAGTTCAGTTCAGAATATGGTCCCGAATAAACAAATATTATTAACATACAATAAAATGTATGAAAAACGGAGGTAAACTAGTAATTTGCATGTCAAAAATTCAAAATTGCTAAATATTGCTCATACCTGGAATTTAGATTAATAAATTTATGCAGAAAAACTTTGCTGAAGACCGCAAATCGTTCCGCCGTGTGTGCAAAAATATATTAACCCTCTCCTTCCCATTGTAGCACAGGTGATCCACAACTTTTCGGTCCGTCTCATGTTTGTTAATTTACTATTACATAGTCGGTACATACTAAAACTTCTTCGTGTGCTCATTATACTCGTCCATATGTCTTGTTGACAACTCAACTAAGCAACTAAGCAACTGTTGCACACATCCTAAAATTATGGAATCCGTTAAAATAAGTTTTTGCTTAAAATCAATAGTATTTTAATTGTTTTTCAATAGCTGCTCAGTTGCATTCTCAAGAACACATATGGTTGATTAGAATGAAAATTTGTGGATCATCTGTGCTACCAAGGGAAGAAGGAGAGGGTTAAACAAACGGGGTAACCAACTTGATTTGAACCCCTATTAGGCTGACCAGGATTTTGGCATTTTTTAGACAACCATCTGCGTCACGGAGCCATTTATTTCCCATGTCACGCTTAGGCTCTAATCCTAATTTTAACCAAATTGGTCAATATTTACCCATTTCTAAAGCGAGTTGAAGTTTATATGGGAAAAATCATCAAAACGAATGAAGAAATATCATGACTTCAGAATTTCGCCACTAGGTGGCGTCGTGAATGTGCCAGCACCCTAAGGTTTAATATTTTAATAGGAAATTTTAAGCCCAACACATTGTCGAAGACCGCAAGACGTTTCGGGTTGATCAAAAAAAGTTATTAGCATTTTATTGAAGTGTTGGTTGACACTGGCAGAAGTTGAGAGCACTGTTGCCGTTATACACATAACTGTCCCATGTTCTATACAATCCTTATGTACCGTGGGACATTTATGCGTAGAACAGCAGTGTAGAAGACTGTAGAAGTTGAAAGCAGGCGTAAAATTCCAGTTGGAACGTAATAGTCAAAGAAGGATAAATCTCGCTCTATGCAATGTCAACTTAATTGAAATCCTACTAACACATCGAGGTGAATTAAGAGCAAATTTTCATTACGTCGAAAGTAACAAAGGTAAACAAAGTCGAGCTATCAGTGTCAATCGATGCTCCTGCTATTACACTATATACTGTCCGAATATAGGATCACATCCCATTTTTAAATTTATTTACCAGTCAAATTGCTTTTCACGTAATCACCTTCCCATCAAAATAGTTTTCGATGTTACTTAAGTCACCCGAATTCTATGGAGATGCCGTTTGACTTAAGTAACAGCGCTGAGAAACCCGTGAAAAGTGTACGTTCGTCGTTTCGCTTTCTCATTATTAAAGTGAATAAATCGAACTGTTTGTTGCTAAGATGATTTCGGTGGTCCTAAAATGATGAATGGGCTGCAGGTAAGAAGATGTAATTGATAATTCTCCCGAATATCCTGGTAATTACACTTTGACTTAAGTAACAATAGGGGCCACCAAACGACGTATAATAACTTTTGACCTAAAAACCAGTATTTTTTAACATGAAAGCTAGCGAATTGCATTTGTATGATTAGAACCCTGCTATATATGTTAAACATTGCTATCACTATGAGATTATACGAGATTAATTGAAAAAAGGAATAACTTTTCGGTCATCAAAACAAAACTTTATTTTTCTCGGATTGGTGCGAATGTTACTTACGACATAATGAAAATTTGCTCTTGAATTGAGTTCAACTCAATTGCCGCATGTAACTCAAGTTTATAGGTTATGCTATGTTTAGACTACAGAGTTATAACATGTTATAACTGTTGACGAATAATCGCAACACAGAAAACACATCAAGATAGCGCTATAACATATTGTAACTCTGCAGTCTGAACAAGGTATTGAAAACTATAAAATTTCAAAATAAACTGAAGAACTTACCAACCAACTTCGCTTGTGTTGCTTCGTCCACCTGGTGCAACATTTGTTCCATTCTTTTTAAGTTCTACAAAACATAATTAAAAAAATAGTTAAATAAAAGTTATTAGAATAATAAATGCAACCCGAACAACACGAAACAACCAATGATCGATTCTCTTCGCCGATTTTCTGTTTAAATCTTCTCAGGCATGTAGGTACACACTCGGGTACACAGTCATTTCCAGCTATTTAAACACAGAGTTCGATCAATGAAGCAATAATCTAGCATCTTCTAATAAATATTCAAAACACTACTAGAAACACTTTTTATAGCCAAGTTGTCAATGGAGAAGAAAATCGATTGGGATCCTTTGCATAGTTCGGGTTCAGTTTGTTACCTTTATAAGAAGCCGCAGGGACAAACAGCAGTAATAAACACAGCGACCCTGTGTGCGTATGCCTGGTATGCGCGAGCCAGCAGCTTAAACATTCAGCAAACAGCAGCAGTAGCAGTCCGAATCGTGACCGGTAGTTGTAGCAGTCCGGATCGGATCGAGAGCGGTGACAAGAGTAGTCTGAAACGTGAAAAGCAACAGCAGTTGCTAGAGTCCGGATTGTGAGCTTTTGTCTAAACGGAAAGAAAATTTATATACTAGATGAAATATTTGTTACCTGTAGGAGAAGCAGCAGGAGCAAGTATCACCCGGTATATACCCGTTATATATGCAAGCCGGCAGCTTAAACATCCAGCAAACAGCAGCAGTATGAGTCCGGATCGTGACCGGTAGTTGAAACAGTCCAAATCGGATCGTGACAAGGGCAGTCCGAATCGTGAAAAGCAGCAGCAGTTGCAAGAGTCCGGATTTCGAGCTTTTGTCTAAATGGAATGAAAAATTTATAAAAATGCAATGAAATAGGAATCGGATTAGGAAAAAAAAAACAAGTTTTATATATGTTAGGTACCTTTATGAGAAGCAGCAGGAACACGTATCAGTAATTAAAACAGCGGCCCTGTATACGCGAGCCGGCAGCTTCAACATCCAGCAAAAAGCAGCAGTAGCAGTACGGATCGAAAGCGGTAGTTTCAGCCATCCGGGTCGGATCGTCAACGGTAGCAAGAGTAGTCCGAATCGTGAGAAGCAGCTGTAACGAGAGTCCAGATCCTGAGCTATTGTCAGAATAGAAAGAAAATTTGATTTATGGAAACTTTTATTTATACAGCCTATTGTTTCCTTGGAGGCAAAACGTGTCGAAAACAATGTAGAAATCGCCGCCATTGGAATGGTGACGATTCTTGTGGATTTTGTTCCGATTTCATCAGCAATAATTGATTAGCACCAACTTCACTATAGCATATTTATATCGATACTTACGAAAAACAACACTATTAATACAATTAATCAGCAATAAACAATTTTGCACTACAATTTTTCATGAAAAAACCGAGGAAAAAACAGCAACTTAAACGAGCTCTTAAACTTTCGATTTTTCTAGGCTATTGCGTCTTGGCGAATGAGGACGAGCTTGACGAGAGGCTAAGTCGATTACCCATTCGGAAAGTTCAGTTCTACGAACTCAAAAATGGGTAACTTTTGAACTGTCAAAAGTTACCTATTTTTGAGTTCGTGGAAGTAAACTTGAAAATGAGACACTTTTACCCAAAAAATAGGTAGCCCGGGCTTAGCGTGTAGTGACGAGTGCACGGATGGATTTGAGTTCACTCACTCGACAAAAAGTGACACAACAGCGGGGCTCTGTTTGTGTTTACTAAAAATGAACACATGAATAATGCTCGCGTAACATTTGAAAAGGGCCGCTCAACTTTTGTAAAAAAAAACTTGCTAGGTCTTTTCCACCATAAACGAAGGACGCGCACGCAAACCAAGAGCACTATCGGGAAGGGGAGAATTTTCCCTACCCGATGGTGTTGTTGGTTTGCGTGGGCGTATTCGGTTCGCGCGAAAAAGGCTCAACAAGTTTTTGTGAACTAAAGTTGATAGGCCCGTTTCAAATGTTACGTGAGTATTATTCATGTGTTCATTTTTAGTAAACAGGGCCCCGCTGTTGTGTCACTTTTTGTCGAGTGAGTGAACTCAAATCCATCCGTGCACTCGTCTATAGTGCAGGAACCCAAAAGTAGGTAAAGCCAAGGTGGCTACATATAGGTGTTCTAATGTGTCAAATTCGTGATTCAGCCATGTTGGATTTTTGTATGGGACAGCGACCGAGTTTGTTTACAATTTGCTCTAAAACCGCATTTTTCCCCCCCGCGACCTCCTCGCCTATATAGAGAGAAAGCTGTATCACCATTTATATACCCACCATGGGTAAAGCGGGTCAAAGTAATTTTCATTTACTTGTGTGCAGTTCGTATGGAATTTTCCACTGTCTTTTTAACCAAAAGTAAGTTAGTTGTACCCAACAGTAGGTAAATATGATTATACTCAACGTTGGGTTCCCACACTTTACTACCTCTGTTGGGTGGTTTTGCTGCTCCGTTTTTGACAACATTAGAAGGAGAAAAGGAGACAAACTACCCTAATAAAAAATAACCATAAACGAACGATAACCCAAATCATTGAACTATTCCATAAATGGTTTGGATGATACCCAGAACACGTCGTTAAGCAAATTAACCATACAATTTTTATTAGGGTAGTCAAAAGTAGGTAAAAGTGAACTTTCCGTTGGGACTTTTTTCTTACCGTGTACCAATTTCCTCATTTTCCAGCAGATTTTTTAGGTTTTCCACAAATTTTACTCATCGCTGAGTTCCTGCACTTTTGGCGATTATGAGTGAACTAAACTCAAATTTGGGTTGTCTCATTCGCCGTGTACTACTCCTAGCTGAGTAAAATTTTAGTCGATTTTACTCATTTTCCGGCAGATTTTGAGTTTTTCCACAGGAAAACTTGTGAAAATTTGCACATCGCTACACGGTATTTCACGAGAACCAATAATGGGTATAAAAATACTAAACTACACACAGAGTTTAGATTACCGACGTCGGTAAAATTTAACTGGGTTTTTAAACAGCTGAGTTTTCAGCAATCAACTCAGTAGTTTTTGGTTTACCTGAAAACTCGGTAAATGGAAAAATCCCTGAAACGTCAAAATTTACCGTTTTAGTCAGTAAAAAAATTGCTGATTTTTTCAGTAATTTATTTGTTTACATTATTTTTGGTGAGTTTTCCAGTATTTTGATGAATAAAAATCAATAAGTAATAAATAAAATATTTCGGATATTTTAAGATTTTTATTAGAGGATTCAGGTTTATTTGTTTAGAGGCATAATAGCAATGATGCTGTTTAAACTAATCTTGAGCTATAGTCCAGCTTAATACTTCCTCGTGGTTCAGCCGGCTGGTTGCTTTCTTGAAGTGCCGGATTGCGTGCGTAAGTCTGGAGCACTGCTACACACAATTGAAATTTGCTGCAAATTCAATGGAACATCTGGAAGCCGATGCAGGAGTGCAGAAACTGCCCGATTTCGTATGATTTTGCACTTCTGCGTTGACTTCCAGTCGTTTAACTAATTTTCACAAACATGTTGCTGTTTTCACACACAAATTTCTGAAGTCAAGTGCGCGAGATGGAACGGAGGAGAATGACGTAAAGGAGTCCAATTTACAAGTGTGATCAGTAATTTTGGAATTTCGTTTGATGATTGTTTCAGTAAAACATAATCAGTACTGAAAACTCGGTGTTCTATTTTACTGAGTTTTAGTCATTTCCCGTAAAACTGTTATTTAACGGTCAATTCAGTGATAACTATTGCCGCATTCAGTAGTTTCTTGCAAAAACTAATGAACGTCAGTAATTTTATTGAGAACAGCTGAATGTGCGGTAGTTTTTGTGATTTACAGTTCGAAAACTGTAAAAAAAATTACCGAACAAGGAAACCGTGATTAAGTGTGTATGGTTTGCGCATTTCAAACTTATTGCTTAGCACATATTTGCTTATTGCGTGCTCTCAACTTAGTGTTCTAAATGCACTTCCACAGTTATTAATCGAGAGCTTTCGATGCCAATTACCAATGCATGAATTTGTATATTGTGTGGCAAGCACAATGATACCAAAGATGAAACTGTTGGAAGAAAAATTTTCTATTTTAGTGTCCTCTTTCACGGTCCCTTTCATCCAATGAATACCCCCCGTATGTAAGGTAATTTTGTGGTTTTGCTGCCCCCTTGGTAGAGATGAAATTTTGCGCACTTTTTTATCATAACAATCACACCAAAATCAGAGATGTCGCATTTTTTAATTACTCGATTAACAACTAAAGCCTGGTACGCAGCTGAAAAGAAAACGGAAAAGTAATTTTTGAGGATTTTTCCCAAAAGAAAATTTGACAGCTATAGTCTGCTAAATTTTGAGATTATAGGGAGATGTCGTCAAATTGTAAAATCAACACTTATTAGTGTTTATGTTGTTTAAATGCATCCAAAACATCAGTTTTGCAATAAACGCCAACATTACCTAACGGAATAATTGGGTTCTTTAATTTTGAAACATGTATCGTTGTTTATACATCATCTGAAAGAGCTTCGTTTTCTCAGCGATATTTTTTCGTTTTCACAGCGATATTTTTTTCGAACCCACACACTTTCATCTCGATTTTTAAATCAAGATTTAAAGCAACATAATAACTTCACTGTTTGACACTAAACTAACAAACTGACAGCTCGTTCCCATACAAAGTGACACCGAAGGGCGCTAATAAGGTGATTTTTGTAAATGTAATCGTACTTATTTAAAATAGTTCCAGTGTACCTAAATTGATGAAATTTTGGGTTTGGGTTCCATTTTTAATGCAGATTACGAATATGCATTTACCTCAATACCCTTAAAGAACCAATTGATCAGACCATTATTCCGCAAGGAAAGTGAAATTGCATTCAGAATGCGCCACCTTCATGTCGATCACGATACTAATGTAATCGATCTTTCCTTTACCGATTTCTTTTGAACTGCGTACTGGGTCAAGAAATGCTGAGGAAAAGTAATTTTTTTTTGCATTCCGTGTCCTATCCGGTAGCACATAAAAACGTCATTACTTTTCAGCTGCGTGCCAGGCTTAATCGATTATTTTTTGTTCACCGTGCACAGCAAAAAAAGTTGTTGAATATTACATCGAAACTGCTGCAACCAGGTCAATCCATCGGTTGTGTAATATCACATTGTACGATGTACATCGATTTTGCGAACAAAATTACATCCATTGATGTAATATTGTATCTGCTTTTTGCTATTACAGCATTATTTCATACATCAGCTTGAATTACGTTGATCGATATTACATTTTTTTTTTGCTGTGTGCTGTCATTTTTCCACCAATGAGAGTGCAGCACATGTTTGAAACGATCGGTGATGATTATAAATATTTTACTTTTCGGTTCGTTAATCGATTAATTGATTGATCTTTCATCAAGCTAAATTTTGCTGATTTTCAGCGATTGAAATTTGGTGTAATGTTTGAAAATTGAGTTTTCACGAATCACATGCGAATTTGAGCATGAAATACTGCAAATACACAACAGCTGTCGCTTTCTGAAGGTGAAGCGTCGTCTGTTGACAAAAAATGTTATCTACGGGAAATGGATGTAATGCCATCGACTAAATTTTCCATTAGTACCGACCAAATGACGCTTTCGTCTAGATATATGATAAATTGCAGATTTTTAGCAATGGGCCCAATCCAGTTTTAGAACCTACACGCTCGTACAATGTTACTCAAAAGTGAGTAACTTCTACTCAGTTTGGTATTTTTGTGCAAAATGTCAAAAAGTGAGTAACATTGATTTAGCAAAGTGAGTACCTACTACTCTGTTTGCCTAAAATCAATGTTTACTCACTTTTGAGCAATGCTGTATAAATGTTACTCACCATGCGTCTGTCAAATACGTGGTGACAAAAGTGATCAATTAAACATTTTCAAAGCTTGAAGAAAGAAATTGATAAAAAAAAGAATGGAGCAAGTAGCTGCAGTGGTGGATTCGGATTCGTTCCGCAAATTGAAAGGTAACGAAAATTAAACATTTAAACAGAAATGCAGTTCATTAAATCTTTACAAGGTTTTCGCTGCCACCTCCCCGCGTGTCAAATATTTGTTCCAGGATATGTGGGAGAACTGAAATCCCACTATCAACATTTGCATAATTTGAATACCAGCAATGCTGCTGATATTCCGTTTAAATGCTCCGAATGTGGGTGTTTATACACCCGGTTCAAAACATTAAAGCGGCACATAATAAAGAACCATCCTCCGGCATCGGAAGGGGGAAAAGAACGAAATGTTCATGTGGGAGTAGAATCCATCGGGCCTGGCTCGCATGCTTCAGAAGAAGCTGGCTTGCAACCAGATTATTCTAAAATTTCGTACGAAATGTTTTTTAAAAGTCCCATAAACGTCGAACAACTAGCCGGAACCGTCAACAGTTTCATCACCAAAATGCGTTGCGATGTTTCTGTTCCCGAAACTAAAATTCAAGAATTTGTTGAAGCTGCATCTCAGCTTCTTGGGCAATACGAGCTATATTTTATGGGAATCTTCAAGGCATTCCTGAGATTGAAATTTATTCCGTATGACGACATTCATGCTGTGAATACGGTGAACAACATGTCCCCAAAAAGTGTTTTTTCGGATGTTCGTACCCCGCAAGACAATCTGGCCCACCTGTCCAAGATTGCTAAGTATGCCATCCCACTTGCGAGGGAAGTGATTTTGGGCCGAAGCAGAATAACCACCACAACTCAAAATCCTCCGAAAACTGGAGATCACCGTCGTCGTCGTCCTGTACAAATCATCAGGAAAACCAAGATAGCCAAGAACGTTGCTCACTATGTTCCTATCAAGGATACGTTGGCGCTCATCATGCAAAACCAACGTGCAAGAGAGATGGTTTCAAATGAAAAATCTGAGGAAGGATTTCTGCGTGGATTCAAAGATGGTTCTCGGTTCCAGCACCATCCATTTCTCAAAGCCCATCCCAATGCTTTGAGGCTTTCTTTACATCTTGATGATGTTGAGCATCAGAATCCTTTAGGGTCTCGTAAAGGAGTTAAGAAAATGACAATTTTCAGCTTCAAAGTTGAGAACCTCGACTCAGTTGTGAACATTTATTTAACACTTACCGTTTGCGCAAAAGATTTGAAAAAATATGGTTACGAGCAAGTTCTCCGCCCTTTAATAACAGATCTTTCCCAACTAGAGTCAGACTCTGGTGTTAACATTAAAGTTGGTAATGGTGAGAACTTCGTTTTGCGTGCCATCCTAGTCCATGTGGTTGGTGACACGCTAGCCATTCACGATATTTTCTGCCTTATGGGACCCCAAGCGAGGTTCTGCCGTATGTGCTACATGCCGCGAAATGCACTACACCAGGGAAGATCTGGAGATTCATTTCCTATGAGAACACCAGAAAGTATTCAATTAGATTTGCAGGCTATTCAGAATAAATCGAAGTTACCATCGGAGTTAGGCATTGTGGGTGACTGCGCGCTTCACGAGCTTAAGTATTTTAACATTGCGACTAATAACACTTTAGACCCAATGCACGATATCCTCGAGGGTGTAGTACCCATGGTGATCAAGTTAATTCTTAACGATGTCGTAAATAATAAAAAACATATTTCGGTAGATGAGGTTAACAGAGTAATTATTGCATTTAATTATGGAATCGCTGAGTCTCGAGACAAACCCTCTCCAAATTTTACAGCAAAGAGTTTGAAGCCACCAGGGTATAAAATTTCTCAGTCTGCTTCTCAGACATGGACATTTCTGAGAGCGTTTCCATTTTTGTTTAGCAGGGCTCTTTCAAGTAATACAAATTATGTTTGTTTAGTAGGCTCGTTACTAAAAATAACTTTTTTTGTATTTTCAAATAAACTCAACCATGCACAGATTTGCACCCTAGAACAGGAAATACAAAACTTCCATCAACTCTTCAGAATTTGCTTTCCTTTGGTTAATTTTATCAATAAAATGCATCATCTTGTTCATTATCCTTCAATAATTCGCAGTGAGGGTCCTGTGGTTAACTTTTCTTGCATGTTGTATGAGGCCAAATTCAAAGAGACTAAGCGACAGACAAAGACATGCAATAATTTTGTAAATTTATCTTTCAGTTTAACCAAACGATTGAATCTAAAACAAGTTCATGCCATATTAAATCATACTTACGTATTGAATGATATCATTATACTGTCCTCTACAGACATTCAAAAACAGACCTCAGAATATACTGTGTTACTTTTTGATTTTCCGGATCAAATCAAATCAATCAAACACATGAAAATCAATGGTACCAGCGTCCGTCCAGGATTAATAATTAAATATCAATTGTGTGGAGAAATATTTTATGGAGTGACGAAACTGATAGTAGCAGGTAATGAAACTATTGTATATCTAATTGAAGAGTTGAAATGTGTTGCATTTTATGAAACATATAACAGTTATAATGTTCAACATACAGGTAAGATAGTTCGTATATCGACTGAAAAGCTATTTACCAGAAAGACTTATAGTTTGTGGCAGCTCCCAAATGATAATGCAAGTTTTATTAGTTTGAAGTATATGATGAATAGTTAAGTATTTAGTTAAGTTTTGTTATTTAGTTAAAACACCATTCGAAATCAAGATATATATTAATTTTTCTGTACAATCAAACTCTTTTGAATAAAAAATAATAAGAAAAAAAAATTACTTCATCTATACTCGTTAAGTGACAACCACAATGTTTCTATGGTAAATGGGAAACTTATAATATAAGAAGGTTGTTACGCAGACAAATAAACATAACACTTTGAGTATTTTTCACTGTAAAACATTGTCACTGAAACACTACTCTCAGCCATTTTCAAAATCTTCGCTGGCTCTGCGCTAAAACTACGTGATTTTTTATGTACAGTATCACCCGCTAATCCAACACTCGTTAATCAGAATCCCGGCAATCCGAAGATAATTCACATACAAAACCGTGCTACCGACGAGGCTGCCAAATTGTATTTGGTTTTCTCCGCCCATCTCTCCCTCTGAGTATTTCCAGGTTTGACAGTCGGATTAACGGGGTCAACCCTGATAATCTGGCCACAATTTTGTCGGATTAGCGGGGGATACTGTTATTATTTATTTAAAAAATTGTCCTTTTTTTTCGACCTACGTGAGTGTTACCAGACGTAAAATGAAAATAATATTTGCATCAGCCTAATGGTATTTTTTACAGGGGGGTACTTTCTATAAATATTTAAGGTCATCATACATTTTTTATTATATTTCATAGTACACAAAATCAACGATACATCGTTGATGCTTCTAGAATACAATGATTTGATTGACATCGGCATCGCAGAGAAAGGACCTCGAATTGTGATCCTGAAGATAATTGAAAACCTGAAAGCTTTCAGCCACGGCCAAGAAGAGAATGAACCACCACAATCAACAAAACAGGTAAAATCTTTGGTCTATACAAGTGTTTTCATAATTTCAGAGGCAATTTACCTTACCCCCCAATTTGAATAAATCCATACTCAACACATCTAGCGTTCAGAATCATAAGGAACTAAGTGCCATGATCGATTCTCTTCTTAGATTTTCTCTTTTTTTTAATTATGATGTTGCTTTTGCTAACTAATACAACCTTTCACTACACTGTATCGTAATAATTTCAAAAATTTAGTTCACAAACTGTGGAAATGCGAAGGGAAAATCGATGAAGAGAATCGATCATTGCAGTTAGGCCCTTATAGTTCAGAACGCTAGATATATTCAATTAAAATATATATTATATAATAGTACGTTCAGACTACAGAGTTATAACATGTTATAGCGCTATCTTGATGTTGGTTTCTGTGTTACAATTATTTGACAACCGTTATAACATGTTATAACTCTTCAGTCTGTATTGCGTTTTTCTTCTAATTTACTTAATTTTAACTCTACAGATTTGTCGAGAATTGTTTGAAGCGGATAAAAAGTTCAGTCTGAATGTATTGCTACCGGTGCTGGATCAAGGAAACGTACCTGACAAAAATGATCTCAACTTCCTTACAAGGATAGCATGTCAATTTCACGTAAAAAGGATCCAAGACGGTCAAAAGTAAGTGATACATTTTGTTTGCATAATGTAACATAGGATACTGTGCAAATTATGAACAACGCGTACTACTTACTCTACTCCAACGGCGCCGGTGGTGTAGTGGTAAGCGTGATTACCTCTCACCCCAGCAGGCCTGGGTTCAATCCCAGTCGGCGCCGCCGGGATGTTCTGAGGCATAACATCTCTGATCACGCCTTCCTTCGGATGGGAAGTAAAGCCGTTGGTCCCCGGTTCATGAGTTGATGGGTCGATAGGTAGAGTCCAGGTGTGGAAGCTGCCTTCCTGGCACGTCGGTAGCATTGGTGCTCAGCACGGAAAACAAGATCGACGGAAAAAACAAAACAAAAGAAAAAAAAAATACTACTTACTCTAAATTATTAATGAAAATTTCATTATAAAAGAAGGTTAAACACTACAATATTTTAAACTCTAATACAGTAACTGTTCATTCACCCTTAGTTAATATTCTATAACTTGTTGATTTTCAATGTAACTTTTTACAAGCATTACTATCTCCCCAATTCGACTTTTCTCTTGCTCGATATGTTTTGAATAATTTCTCCTTACATGTTTAGCTAGATAAGCATCGAAACATAGAAAAATGAATCGCACACCGATGTATAGAACATCGAGATATGGAGAGTCGACTGTACACGATTTTCCACAAAAGTTAATTAACCTGTTTATGTTTCATGATTTTATTATATTAATTTCATTACAGATATCCATCTACAGACGAGCAAGAGAAATTGTCAAACGACATTGTTGAGCTATTCCCACAGCTTCAATGTACTAATGAAAGGCCTCAAGGAGCTCCTGATGCAGTAAATGTTTAAATGGGTTGATTAATGTTTAATGCTTAACTTATAATATTTTGCAGTGGATTTTTTTCTGGCGAAATAATGGATTGGAAAAAGGGAAACACAGCGGTCTGGTATACCACCGTATTCGAAACTGCATTAAAATGCTACCATCAGACATGCACAAGTATAAGCGATCAGTAACTAATACTGTCGAGGCATTTATTCCAACCGAGCTTTTGAATAAAGCTGAAATCCTGCGTACAGTAGAACCAACAAAATCCGAGAAAAAGAGAATTTGTGCTGAAATGGAGAAGTGCTTCCCATTATTAAAGCTCATGCTCAATGAGAAAAAAAGCATTACTGAAATAATACAAATGTTCCCGCATCTTCAAGCCTACAATGGATATGTGGTAATAACCTTTTTTTAGAGTTGGTTGGGAATGCTAACATGAAGCTTTAGTGTGATGATTTATTAGCTAGAGAATGGTTTTTTTTAGATTTTTCGTAATACCCTGTGCAGCTTGCCGTTCAGACTATAGCTTATATTACGTAATAAGCCTGTCTTGCAATAATTACTCATAAAACTAATTTTCACTGGAAATCCTATGTATGAGTGCTCATAGCAAGACAGCTTATACGTAATATCTGCTATAGTATGTACGGGGTATAACATTCACTATAAAATCGTTTTCACTTTTATTAGAGGAAATGACGGCTTCGGCACTTTTTTTTTAAAGTTTTTAAGCACTGTTTTGTTTTGGCATGCATCATATTCCAGAGCGTTGTTTTGCTAAAAAAAAATGAAGACTTTTTTAGGCAGATGCACTAACTACGTTTTGCAAAATTTAGAGATAATCAGCCCCTACCCCTCCTTGTCAACCGTTTGCAAACCCCCTTTTCCTCGTACTTAACGGATGCTCGCTTACTCCCTTGACGATAATAGCTAAAGAAGTACTGTAGCTTTCCCTATTTAAAAATAGGCTATATGTATAACGTAAATTCTTTAACCTTCCTAGTGCATTGGTGTCATTTTTGTCCGGGAAAAACTGTATTTTTCTCCTAATGCATTAGAAAGGTTTAGCGAAAATTAGTTTGCTTTAAAATCTTTGTGTTATTTTTCTCCAAAATTGCAACATATGTATATTTTTTTTTTCTCAGATTCATAAATCGTTCAAGCTGCTCTTTCCGTCATCGGAGGTTAACACGGACTATCAGGGAGTTTTATCTAAATGCCTGCTGTATTCAACTAACAAGTTCACGCAAGTTGAGGATGGTAATTATGCTAAATTACTATATAGTGAAATACTAAATTGCAATGAGCACTCATATAAGACAAATTGTCACAAAAAAACATACATATATGACATTTGATATCAAATTAGCTTATATTACATGATATCAACGTACTATTAGGCTACAAATGAAAACTTATGACCTTCTTTTATTGTAATTACAGAATACATCAGAGGTTTCCTACGGATGCTCCATAAAATGCCGGTACGTGGACAACGTAGAAAGGTGGATGGGGCATTAGCGATCTCCGAAGAGCAGTTGGCGTCACCATTCATTCAGTGGATAAAAGTAAACAAACAAATAGTTCGTATTCCGTCACAATATAACAAATAAACATTGATTTTAGCCCATAAACAACGCCAACGCTGATCTTATCGAGCATATGTCGTCACTTATCCAGGATCAACCGCACATTGCATGCATTTCAGAACCATATAAAATTGGACCGCTATTTGTGGTTGTAAGGCTGTGAACCATTTGCCGAGTTAAATTTAACTCGTAGTTAAAAGTGACATTTCGAAAGTTATTTCTTATGTTCGAAAATCCCCGTGCTGTCGATCGACCGGTTTTCGAGCCACGGTCGTCAAAATTTAACTTCTTGTCTGTCAGAAATAACCACGCTCGGATAGCAGGGTTAATCGATAACTTTCCATCTGTCAAATTTTAACCAAAAGTTAAAATAATCCACCAAATGGTTCAGAGCCTAAATCGACACGTTTTTATTGAAGTCCCGAACGCTATTCACGCAATCGATATTTTTTTCAAGGTGTTCAAAGTTTTTGGACTCCGTGTGCCCACTCAGCTTGCCATGATAATGGATTTTTTTGAATGCGTCCTGTATAAAACTTTGAGTCATAGCTCAAGATCGTCGGTTAACTGCCTTGTCGCAGCATTCAAAGAAGCTGCACATGCTGAAGATGCTGATAACATTTAATTTTTATGTGTAGATTTATCTTGTAACCGTTTATTAAAATTGTTTGTTTTATTTTTTATATTTTTCTCAACCACCAACTCCAACCACCAACTCCAACCACCAACTCTCACCAAATCTTACTCAAATTGAAAATTGGCAAATTTTACGAAAAGTGAGTAACATTCACTCAGTTGGGCTTATTTGGCGCAATCAAAATCTGAGTAAAAGTTACTCTGATTTTGACAAATGCTTGTATTACTCAAAAGTGAGTAACCATAGGTTTACTCACTTTAGAGTAGTTCCACTTTTACCGAAAGAGAGTAGTTTTTTACTCACTTTTGAGTAACATTGTACGAGCGTGTACACGGTTAGAAGGGACAGCCCAATGGGGTTGTACGCAATGATGACGTAGGACTACGTGGTATGATATAATACATATTTTTGTTAACTGCAGCAAGAGCTTGTGTTTTGTGTAGGAATAGGAATTTTAGTGGGGTTCTCTATGATTGCCCTGAAAAGATCCTTTTGATATGAATTTTAGTTGTTCAGAAAATTAACTCTTTTGGAAAATGTTGGTGGCCCTGAAAAGGGTGCCTTTGGAAGATGATGATGGAATTTTCCACTGGCTTTTTAACCAGTTGGACCCAACAGTAGGTAAATATGATTATACTCAACGTTGAGTTCCCACACTTTACTACCCCTGTTGGGTGGTTTTGCTTGTCCGTTTAGTAGGAGAAAAGGAGACAAACTAGTCAAAAGTAGGTAAGTAGGTGAACTGGCCGTTGGGACTTTTTCTTACCGTGTATATGCGAGAAAAATATTAGTTGATTTTCCTCACTGGGTCCGCGTTTCATAAAAACGGAGTTGGTGCCATCTGTTGAGAAAAAATCTATCTTCTATCTTCTATCTTCTTCTTCTATATATATAAAAGTGGATGTATGTTTGTATGTTTGTATGTTTGTATGTTGATATGTTTGTATGTTTGTATGTATGTTCCAGCATAACTCTGGAACGCATGGACCGATTTCTACCAAACTTGGCATACGTATTCCTCACTTTAAGAAGATGGTTGGGAAGACGGGGGGTCCGAAGATTAAGCCGAGGGGCTATCAAAAGTATAGCGTGCTTCGATTTTTTTTGCATTTTTGGTACCTTTACACCACATGTAAAATGTTACAAGACATGGAAAATGTTGCACGACACGAAAAATGTTGCACGACATAAAAATGTTGCACGACATGCAAATTGTTGCGCGACACGAAAAATGCTGCACGACATGAAAAATGTTGCGAGTATGAAATATTTTGAACGACCTGAAAAATGTTGCGTAACATGAAGAATGTTGCACGACATGAAAAATGTTGCGCAACACGAAAAATGATGCACGACATGAAAATTTTTGCATGACATGAAAAATGTTGCACGACATCAAAAATGTTGCACGACATCAAAAATGTTGCACGACATCGAAAATGTTGCACGATATGGAAAATGTTGCGCGACATGAAAACTGTTGCGCAACACGAAAAATGTTGCGCAGCAAGAAAAATGTTGCACGACATGAAAAATTTTGCACGACCTGAAAAATGTTGCGCAACAAGAAAAATGTTGCGCAACAAGACATGAAAAATGTTGCGCGAGACGAAAAATTTTGCATGACATGAAAAATGTTGCACTACATGAAAAATGTTGCACGACAAGAAAAATGTTGCACGACATGAAAAATGTTGCACGACAAGAAAAATGTTGCACGTCCTGAAAAATGTTGCGCAACAAGAAAAATGTTTTACGACCTGAAAAATGTTGCGCAACAAGAAAATTGTTGCACGACATGAAAAATATTGCACGACATGAAAAATGTTGCGCGACACTAAAAATGTTGCATGACATGAAAAATGTTGCATGACATGAAAAATGTTGCACGACATGAAAAATGTTGCGCGACACGAAAAATTTTGTAAGACACGAAAATGTTGCGTGATACGAGAAATGTTGTGACATGAAAAATGTTGTATGATATGGAAAATGTTGCACGAAATGAATAATGTTGCATGATATGGAAAATGTTGCACGACATAAAAAATGTTGCACGACAAGAAAAATGTTGCACGACATGAAAAATGTTGCACGACATGAGAAATGTTGCGCGACAAGAAAAATGTTGCACGTCCTGAAAAATGTTGCGCACCAAGAAAAATGTTTTACGACCTGAAAAATGTTGCGCAACAAGAAAATTGTTGCACGCTTTCCGGGAAGTTTTAGAATAGAGAAAGAAAACGTCATTCAACATGTTTGCGAGCATCAGAAGAGATGTCGCAATCTGCGTTATTTGATTTTCTCCCGGACCAGAAATTAGTGGCATCGCGAGTGATAATTTTTAATTTCAGTATATTTACGCGCTGCAAGGTGCGTGAAAGAGTTCGGCACAATCGGTGTTGACTCGGGTATTGATGTTGGCTCGCTTGCAACTTTTTTTGTGTTTTCGAAAGAAATTGATCGAAAGTGTACCAAAAGTGCTTCTGAACGTGTTTCGCAGTTGGGAGTGGTGAAATTCGTAAATTCGCGGCTTATGTTCAGTGAAAATTCCGTATCACAAAATTGCTCACCGAGTTCCTTTTTTTTGCCGTTCGACGACGACGGGCATGCGAGAGAAAAATAAGCATCGGGAACGGATGTATTGATTTGGTGAGTACGTTCCAGTTGAAGATTGTTCTTATACATATCTCGATTGCATTTTCGAGGGGACGTCCGGAGAGCTTTGAGATTTAGGCGTTGTTGCTTTTGCGGGCAGACGAATTGGTCGCCGGTAAGGGCCAGTAAGTTCTGCCAGCAGATGAATCAAGAGGTATTCGAAACAAAATTGGTAAAAAATGTCCATTCAAATCGATTTAATACAATTGAACAAATTTTAAAACTATATACGTGCCAGATTTGGAAATAATATTTTTTGAATCTGGAAGTGTTTATGATACCATTATCCATTTGATAAAGGTAGAGTGAACATGCGGGGCTTGTGACCTCGGAGTGGTCGTGAATTACCAGGCATTCTGAAATGGGTCACTGGAGCTGCAACACCTAACACCTTCTAACTCCCGGACTAAACCTGCTTTAATTTAAGGGTAATAAAAAGCAGTTTTCTTCCATAATAACACTGCCGAATTGTACACACACACACACACACACACACACGACATGAAAAATGTTTTTTTTTTTTTTCCTTTGGTTTGTTTTTTTCCGTCGATCTTGTTTTCCGTGCTGAGCACCAATGCTACCGACGTGCCAGGAAGGCAGCTCCCACACCTGGACCCTACCTATCGACCCATCAACTCATGAACCGGGGACCAACGGCTTTACTTCCCATCCGAAGGAAGGCGTGATCAGAGATGTTATGCCTCAGAACATCCCGGCGGCGCCGACTGGGATTGAACCCAGGCCTGCTGGGGTGAGAGGTAATCACGCTTACTACTACACCACCGGATGAAAAATGTTGCGAGTATGAAATATTTTGAACGACCTGAAAAATGTTGCGTAACATGAAGAATGTTGCACGACATGAAAAATTATGTATGAAAACTGTTGCGCAACACGAAAAATGTTGCGCAGCAAGAAAAATGTTGCACGACATGAAAAATTTTGCGCGACCGAAAAATGTTGCGCAACAAGAAAAATGTTGAACGACCTGAAAAATGTTGCGCAACAAGACATGAAAAATGTTGCGCGAGACGAAAAATTTTGCATGACATGAAAAATGTTGCAGTACATGAAAAATGTTGCACGACAAGAAAAATGTTGCACGACATGAGAAATGTTGCGCAACAAGAAAAATGTTGCACGACATGAAAAATGTTGCACGACCTGAAAAATGTTGCGCAACAAGAAAATTGTTGCACGACATGAAAAATATTGCACGACATGAAAAATGTTGCGCGACACGAAAAATTTTGTAAGACACGAAAATGTTGCGTGATACGAGAAATGTTGTGTGACATGAAAAATGTTGTACGAAATGAATAATGTTGCATGATATGGAAAATGTCGCACGACATGAAAAATGTTGCGCGACACGAAAAATGTTGCATGACATGAAAAATGTTGCACGACATGAAAAATGTTGCGCGACACGAAAAATTTTGAAAGACACGATATGACACGACACGATACGAGAAATGTTGTGTGATATGAAAAATGTTGCGTGACATGAAAAATGTTGCACGACAAGAAAAATGTTGCACGACATGAAAAATGTTGCACGACCTGAAAAATGTTGCGCAACAAGAAAATTGTTGCACGACATGAAAAATATTGCACGACATGAAAAATGTTGCGCGACACGAAAATGTTGCGTGATACGAGAAAATTGTTGCACGACATGAAAAATATTGCACGACATGAAAAATGTTGCGCGACACGAAAATGTTGCGTGATACGAGAAATGTTGTGTGTGAAAAATGTTGTATGATATGGAAAATGTTGCACGAAATGAATAATGTTGCATGATATGGAAAATGTTGCACGACATGAAAAATGTTGCGCGACACGAAAAATGTTGCATGACATGAAAAATGTTGCACGACATGAAAAATGTTGCGCGACACGAAAAATTTTGAAAGACACGAAAATGTTGCGTGATACGAGAAATGTTGTGTGATATGAAAAATGTTGCGTGACATGAAAAATGTTGCACATATGAAAAATGTTGCGTGACATGAAAAATGTTGCACAACATGAAAATGTTGGGTGACATGAAAATTTTGCATGACATGAAAAACTTACGTGACATGATAAATGTTGCGCGACGCAGATTGGTGTTGAAACAAATGTTGCGCAACATGAAAAATGTTGCACGGTATATTTAATGTCGCGACTTTTAAAATGTGTTACAAAACAAAAATTGTAGTACGATAAGAAAAATGTTGCACTACCTAAAAAAACTTTCACCTCTATTCTGGTTTTCGAACGAATCGAATCCGTCATACAAAAAAATTTTTTTTTTGTATGTCGAATCCGATTTGTTGAATAACCAGAATAGAGGTGTTTATGTGTTATGAAAAATGTTGTGCAGCATGAAAAATGTTGCATGACATGAAAACTGTTACACGACTTGAAAAATGCTTCGCGACATAAAAAATGTGGCACGATATGAAAATGTGGCACGATATGAAAAATTTCGAAAGAAATGATGCACGTTGTATACATGAAAAATTGTGGACGACATAAAAAAACAACATTCAAAATGTTGCGCAATAAAGATAATGTTGCCCGACATGAAATGATGCATGAAATAAAAAATGCTGCGTGACATGAAAAATGTTGCACGATATGAAAAATGTAGCACGAAAGTAAAAATGCTGCGCAGCATAACAAATGCTAAGCTACGTTGTACGTTGTAAAAATGTTTCGTGACATAGAAAATGTTGTTTGTCATGAAAAATGTTGCACGACATGGAAAATGATGCACGACATGGAAAATGGTGCAAGGCATGAAAATGTTGCAGCATACGACAGTTTTTTCAAAATATAGAAAACGTTGCATGACATGTAAAATATAACGCAACTTTAAAAATGTTGCATGATATGACAATTGTTACACGACACGAAACATGTTGCGTGAAATGAAAAATATTTCACAACATGGAAATTATTTCACGACATAAGAATGATTAACGACACAACAAATGTTGCGTGAGAAAAAAAAGTTGCACGACATTAAAAATAATAAACGGCATGAAACATGTTGCGAAATATTGAAAATGTTGCACGACGTAAAAATGTTGCATGACAGAACAAATTTAAACTTAATGAAAATTTTTGTATGACACCAAAAATGTTGCGTGACAATGAATATGTTGAAAAATGTTGCGCGATCGGGGTATGTTGAACGGCAAAACGAATGTTGCACGCCATGGAAAATGTTGCATGACATGAAAAATGTTGCACGAAACGACTTATTTCGCGGGAAATAATAAAAACTCGGTTGCTCGGAGTGAGAAATATTGCTCAACATGTAAAATGTCACATGACACGAAAAACGTTGAATGACATGGAAAATGTTGCACGACACAATAAATGTTGCGTAAAATGAAAAATTTTGCACGACACGAAAAAGTTGCACACCACCAATAATATACCGTGAAAAATGCACTGAAAATATGTTGAACGATTGAAAAATGTGCGACTTTTTTTTATCTATAGGGGACGGTAGTTTTATTGTGACCTTCCAAAAGGTAGAGGCCATAAAGGTGCTAAGTTTAAAGTTGTACTCTATAGAGGAGTTTTGTATGTTTCACTTTGAAGCGAAACAGATTAATTTTTTTTCATCATTTATTTATTTATGTCGGAAAGAAAATGTCCTTTCTCAAATCCAAATACAAGATGCTGGAATGAATTTAAAGATCGGCGGTCATGTGACGTCAAAAGCGCCCCTGAATCCATGCCATTTGATAATCTATCATTGGCAGATGGAGACTTTCCGTTATCCAAAATATTTCAAATACCCTACAATCTGGGTATTTTCGGAAAGGAGGTGACGTGTACAGGCCAGAAATCGATTTAAATTTAAATCTAGAGAGGTTTCACTCAGTCTTTTAGTATAGCCCTAGGTTAATGATACTTCTCTCGATTTTCCTCATATTCGAAAAGTAAACGGTATTCTCTGTTGGGTTAAATGGGTTAAAGAGACGGGCATGCGTTTATTAAAAGCCTCTCTTTAAAGCTTCTTTTTTCTAATAATCCTTGAAAAATGCTCTTCTACTGCGTAGTCCTCAGATTTACTGTCCTGCCCGTGTTTTTTTTAGTCAGAGGAGCGTAGAGGGCATGCATTTACTAAAAGCATTTTAAGAAGAATATTATCTTCACTATCATTTGAGAAACGCTTTATTACTGGGTAGCCCTCAGATTTACTGTTATGCCCGTGTTTTTTTTAGTCAGAGGAGCGTAGCGACAGATATGCATTTACTATAAGCTTCTTTCCTCCATTAACCTTTGAAAAACTTTTGTCTACTGCTTTGCTCTCTGAATTTATTGTCCTTCCCGAACATTCGTTTACTAAAAGGTACTTAAAGCTTCGGTCTTCGATGTACGTTAATTCGCTGTTTTTTGCAGGTTTTTAGCATTTAGCTATTCGTACTTTTCAGCTTTTTGTGCTTTTCAGGCTTCTGTGCTGTTCAGCCTTTCTTGATTCAGCGAGAGATCCCTCTTCGATTTTATGTGTTCATTTTTGTTCTATTTACGTCAAACAAATTGGCTGCTCTTTTATTCACCGTGAAGATGATTTTCCTCAGCTCAGTCCACCGAGCAAATTTTAAATTAAGTACTACAAGATGACGTCACGCATGAAGTCTTTGACAGTTCAGTGGTAAAATTCACCGGACTTAGAATTTTTTTCGAAAAAATATTTTTGATGTTTCGAGTTTTCATTTAAAAAATAACGAGGAAATAGGCGATGAAAAGAAAAATTATTGAAAAAATCCACTCAACAAAATATCGGCTAAGTCTATGTAAACAGTACCACCAAACTGTCAAAATTTGAGGTTAGCCGCCGACGGTGCAGTACCTAATAACATGAAACACTTGAGTATCCGTCGATAATTTTGAAATCACGTATAGGTAAGGACATAGATACGGTTCAGTTGTGTTGGGGGCCGTTCACGTATAACGTAACGTGAAATATTTCATTTTCCATACAAAATGAAATGTTTCACCATACAAAATGAAATATTTCGCGTTACGTAATATTTGAACGGGTCCTTGTGTGTGAACCCGATAATTAGCTTATTTGATATTTGATGCGTTTGCTTATAGAGAACTAATAACAGCAAGATTCGTAATAACAGCAAGCTACAAAAGATACTAGAAGCATGTTAATTTATTGATTCCTTTACAATTAACAAAGATGATAAAGTCTCGCAGTTAATAATTAATTTAACTAGCATGATTCGTATTGCTTGCGACTAAGAGGATAGGATTTTTTTAGTCAGAACATGAACTTAAGGAAATATGGAATCCCGAGCAAAGCCGGGTTCACTCAGCTAGTATCGTATATAATTCGTTCCACCCAGTTTTTTTTTCGAAATTAGAGAATTTTCAAACAGCGTCATGCGTTCTCTCCAGTATCTCTCCAGTGTCTCCAGTATCTCTCTCTCTCTCTCTCTCTCTCTCTCTGAGCTAGTTTCATATTCAGTGCAGTTGAAAGAGAAATGTCTACACGCTAACTTGAAAGTGTGATGAGTAATTTTTTCACCTTCACCTTTATTTTACCAACGTATATTTGCATCCCCCGGATTTGTGAATATGAAGTAAACCAATTTTCTGAGTTTGTCTGGTTTACGGGTTATCTGTTCTAGTTCTAATGCTGTGTTCGATTTGGTAAATTTTCACTTAAATTTGGCATTTCTAAATCAAATTAAAATGTTCGAAAATTCCTCTGTTGTTGATCACTTGTCAACTTTTTCTTGGTCCCCCCTTTTCATAATTGAAGGTGACAATTTTTCATATGATTTTTTCACCTTGGTCCCCCCTTTTCAAATTGGAGGTTACAATTTTTCATATTATATTTTCACCTTGGACCTACCTTTTAATAATTGGAGGTGACAATTATTCATTTAATATTTTCATCTTGGTCCCCTCGTTGCATAATTCACGCAGAAAAATTTACCGTCGAAACCGAGGTCGAAACAAACATATATGAGGTAAACGTAAACGTAAACTCAGTTTGCTCTAGCCACAATCATACACTAGGTTGATTTCAAACGTATTCCATGTTTGAAGCCATTGTTAATAATGTTAAAAACAAAATTATTGTTACGTTTATTTTAAAAATATTCGTGTTGAAAATAAACGTCCAGCGGCGCCGGTGGTGTAGTGGTAAGCGTGATTACCTCTCACCTCAGCAGGCCTGGGTTAAATCCCAGTCGGCGCCGCGGGGATGTTCTGAGGCATAACATCTCTGATCACGCCTTCCTTCGGAAGGGAAGTAAAGCCGTTGGTCCCCGGTTCATGAGTTGATGGGTCGATAGGGTGGGTCCAGGTGTGGGAGCTGTCTTCCTGGCGTCGGTAGCGTTAGTGCTCAGCACGGAAAACAAGATCGACGGAAAACAAGGGAAAAAATATAATGGACATATATATTTTTGATTTAAATGAACAAAATTTGGTTCCGTGATTGGAAGTGTCGAATTTTCATATGATATTTTCTCCTTGGTTCCCACTTTCAAAATTGTAGGTGACAATTTGACTTATGATATTTTCACCGTAGACAAACATGTTTTCTCCTTGGACCTCCCTTTTCATAATTGAAGGTATCCATTTTTCATATGATATTTTGTTTCCATAATTGGAAGTATCAATTAAAATTAAATGATATTTTCATCTTGGTCCCCTCTTTTCATAATTGTAGGTGACAATTTTTCATGATATTTTCTCCTTGGACCTCCCTAGAAGTATTAATTTTTCATATGATATTCTCTTTAGATTGGAGGTGAAAAATTTGTCATATGAAATTTTTACCTTGGTCCCTCACTTTTCACGAAACACCGTGTATGACCTACACGGTTAGAAAAAAGTCCCAACGGTCAGTTCACTTTTACCTACTTTTGACTAGTTTGTCTCCTTTTCGCCTTCTAATGTTGTCAGAAACGGAGGAGCAAAACCACCCAACAGGGGTAGTAAAGTGTGGGAACTCAACGTTGAGTATAATAATATTTACCTACTTTTGGGTACAACTATTTTACTATTGGATAGAAGCTAGTGGAAAATTCCAAACGAATTCTACTAGTAAAACTACTTTTACTACCGCTAAAACTACCGCTTTACCTACTTTTGGGTTCCTGCGCTATAGTGCCGAGATGAGTGAAAAGAACTTTCTTTTGGGGACTTTTTTCTTACCGTGTACATACGTTTTAAACGGAATTAAGCATGAGTGTCAACGTAAGGTTCGATTTAAGCAACAGATATCGCTTTCTGAAAAGTGAAGCGTCATCTGTTGACAAAAAATGTTATATAAAATTGTAAAATGACGGAGGCGCCATCTAACGAAAAAAAATAAATAAAAACATTTATTTTTTCAGAGATTTCAATTTCGCTTTCTTCAAAAAATGTCTGCGATTCATAAAAACGAAGTTGAGCCTATATAATTTAAAAAAAAATCGATATTGGAGCGACATGCAGTGCAGTCTTGAAAGTCTAATGTGTAAATGAGGAATCAGTTGCATCCCCGGATTTTTAAATATATGAAGTTTGTTTGTCTGTTCTAATGCTTTGGTGAATTTTCAGTTAAATTGACATTTCGAAAATGTACGAAAATTCCTATGTTCGGCAGACAGGGCATCTATTTTTCGGTGCGATTAAGGGTGGTCTATGGGTGTTGGGATCCGGGTTCGAGATCCGGGAGGCCGTCGGAGTGGGTGTCTGTGGGTTCCAGTTCAGTAAAACCGGTGAAACTTTGTGATATTAGTGTCGTTTTGTCGTTTCTGACGCTGGTCCTCATACCGGCCTATTTCTACGTTTGGTGTTGGGTCATTATCTGTTTTTCTTTCGACGTCGGTTGGAGATGAGGATGATATGGGGATCGGCATCAGAAACGACGGAGTGACGTTGATATTGTGGGGTTCCACCGGTTTTGTCGAGCTTGGAACAATTACTTGCGTGGGTTTCCGGACCACCTACTTCGGTTTCGCCACTTGCAGCCCGTTTTCGGTTAAGTTTGCCGAACAAGGAAAAAAGGACACGCTGAAAATTGTTTACCCAGATTGTGTGTTGTGGAAAAGAACATGCTTTTGAATTAAATTCAAACATACATATTTTTGTTGAAAACGTGTATTCAATTTACTTTGACTAATTTATACTTTTTATACAATGGACACATATATTTTTGATAAAAATGAACAAAAAATTTGGTTCCGTGATTGGAGGTGTCGAATTTTCATATAATATTTTCTCCTTGGTCCCCACTTTCAAAATTGTAGACGACAAAAGATATTTTCACCTTGGACCTCCTTAGTCTTAATTGGACGCATCAATTTTTCATATGATATTTTGTTTCCCTAATTGGAGGTATCAATTAAAATTAAATGATATTTTCATCTTTTCATACTGGTAGGTGACAATTTTTCATGATATTTTCTCCTTGGACCTCCCTAGAAGTATTAATTGTTCATATATTCTCTTAGCCAGCTATATTTCATCAAGCATAAGAGATTCAGATTTTAGTTATTTGCAAAAGTTGTAGTTAATATCAAAAGCTACAAAAGCTTCATACATCATTTGATGGTATTCTGTTGATGAAAAAAGTTAGAGGCAAATGAATGTAAATGAATGCATGGGCGTACTTTGGTTCGCGTGTAAAGGGCCTTAAAAAGTTTGTTTACAAATGCTAATATGATATATATGATATGATATTTTTACCTTGGTCCCCCACTTTTCACGAAACACCGTGTACGACCTCCGTATATACGAATTAAGCGTGAGTGTCAACGCAAGGTTTGATTTAAGCAACAGATATCGCTTTCTGAAAAGTGAAGCGTCATCTGTTGACAAAAAATGTTAAATGCCAGCTTCAAAATTTTCCAGCGGGAATTTTGCCGAGATTTTGCCAGTTGACGAACATTGCATTGAAATGCATTTTCTTCAACATTGTGCTCAATTTGCTCAAATTTTCATGTTGCAAAATTTTACACGCTTAGATTTTTTGCACTCAGCAATTTTTTTGCAAAATCTCGGCAGAATTCCCGGCAAGTTGATTTTTAGAATTTTGCAACCGCCAACGCATGACGAAATTTTTCCCGACAAGTGTGCAATATCCGATTTCAGAATTAAATAATGAATTAAAATAATAATATTAATATTTTTCTCGTTAGATGGCAGCCTCCGACATTTTATAATTTTATATAACATTTTTTGTCAACAGATGAAGCTTTCACCTTTAACCGTTTTTTATATTTTTTTTATATTTATATTTTTCTCGTTAGATAGCATTTTGACATTTCGAACGCAGCGAACTGCTTCGTTTTATGAGTTAAAAATTTTTACACGGTGTCTGAAATCGAAAATTCTGAAAATAAATTGATGCTATATGCATGCACAATTGATGCACAGCCCTGCCTCGGTATTTTGCCGGGAATTTTGCCGAGATTTTCACTGAGTGCAAAAAATCTAATAGCGAATTTGTTTATTATTCAGTTCCAACCGATCGGGTATCAAGATCGGGTCTGCTTGTTTTCTGACAAACGTCAGTTTGATCGTTTGTTTTTAAAACTTAACTCCGGTTGAGGTTCGCACTGACAAAAAGTTCGGTTTCGGTTCAACCCCGATAATTAACAAATTCGCTATAAGTTTGCAGATTTAAATAATGCAAAACAGACACCGTGCACCGTGTAAAATATTGAAACCATCATCGATTCGCTTGGACTAGTAATGTGTAAAAATATGCATCCCCCGGATTTGTTATGAAGTATGTTGAAATATCTGAAAATATCTGCACACTTGCCGGGAATTTAGCCGAGATTTTGCAAAAATTTTGCTGAATCTCCGCAATCAGTAAAAAAAATCTATGTTTGCAGATTTAAAAAACAGAAACCATCATTCAACATTGCGAATTTCAACAATTTGAGTTCGTTTTCTTCTAAAAATGGCCGCGTTTGTTGAAGAAAAATATTCTAGCTGAAAAATGTCTTCATGCGTTCTTTTAAAAATGTTGGAGGTTCTTTAAAAAATGTTAATAGGTTGGCGGTTTCAAAATTTTCTATATTTCTGCACAAAAACTAATTTTGCCGAGACTTTGCAAAAATTTTGCTGAATCTCCGCAATCTCTCTGACAGAAACCGTGTACCTCTCGGACTTGCTATTTTCAACGTGCGATTTGAGCACAACAGATGTCGCTTTCTTCTAAAAATGGCCGCATTTCATAAAAACGAAGTTGGCGCCATCTGTTGAAGAAAAATTTCCTGAAAAATTTCGAAATTGCGTGAAATGTCGGAGGCTGCTATCTTACGAGAAAAATATTAACATTTGGCAGTTTCAAAATTTTCCAAAATTTCCTTGCCGGGTGCAAAAAATCTAAATTTGCAGATTTAAATAATGCACCGTGCACCGTGCTCTAGTAAAAATGTTGAAAGTTGAAAGACGCACTAATGTGTAAAAATATGAGTAATGAGTTAAATTTGCATCCCCCGGATTTGTTATGGTTCATATTACGGCTTATCTTTAGTGATTTTTTACTTACATTTGACATTTCGAAAATAAATTATAATGTTCGAAAATTTCTATGATATATATATATTCCTCACTCACCCTAGAACACAATTGGAGGTGAGATAAATATTCTCCATGGTCCCCCCTTTGCATAATTGGAGGTATTCAAATAACCAATTTATTTATATTTTTCTGCACAGAATTGCCGGGAATTTTGCCGAGACTTTGCAAAAATTTGGCTGAATCTCCGCAATCTCTCTGAGTGCAAAAAATCTAAGTTTGCAGATTTACAGACACCGTGTAAAATTTTGAAACCATCATCGATTCGCTCGGACTTGCTATTTTCAACATGCGAATTTGAGCAATTTGAGCACAACAGATGTCGCTTTCTTCTAAAAATGGCCGCGTTTCATAAAAAAGTTGGAGGGTGGTGTACAAGACACGACCGCATTGTTGACGTAGAACCAGGGATGGAAAATCATTTACATTCATTTCGTGCATTCATTTACATTCATTTGCCTCTAACTAACCATCAAATGATGTATGAAGCTTTTGTAGCTTTTGATATTAACTACAACTTTTGCAAATAACTAAAATCTGAATCTCTTATGCTTGATGAAATAGAGCTGGCTGAACATGTTATTGTTTTTCAGTGAATGCAATTTACATTCACAAAAAAACAATGGTGGGTTCTTATCGCTCTGATTCATCATCCATAAGAGATACAGATTTTAGTTATTTGCAAAAGTTGTAGTTAATATCAAAAGCTACAAAAGCTTCATACATCATTTCAAGAGCAAATTTTCATTATGTCGTAAGTAACATTCGCACCGATCCGAGAAAAATAAAGTTTTGTTTTGATGACCGAAAAGTTATTCCTATTTCCAATTAAACACATATAATCTCATAGTGATAGCAATGTTTAACATATTCAGCCGGGTTTTAATCATACAAAGGCAAATTGCTAGCTTTCATGCTAAGAAATACTGGTTTTTGAGTCAAAAGTTATTATACGTCGCCCCTATTGTTACTTAAGTCAAAGTGTATTTACCAGGATATTCGGGAGAATTATCAATTACGTCTCCTTACGTGCAGCCCATTCATCATTTTAGGACCACCGAAATCATCTTAGAAACAAACAGTTCGATTTATTCACTTTAATAATGAGAAAGCGAAACGACGAAAGTACACTTTTCACGGGTTTCTCAGTGCTGTTACTTAAGGCAAACGGCATCTCCATAGAAATTGGATGACTTAAGTAGCATCGAAAACTATTTTGATCGGAAGGTGATTACGTCAAAAAGCAATTCGACTGGTAAATAAATTTAAAAATGGGATGTGATCCAATATTCGGACAGTATATAGTGTAATAGCAGGAGCATCGATTGACACTGATAGCTCGACTTTGTTTACCTTTGTTACATTCGACGTAATGAAAATTTGCTCTTGATTTGATGGTATTCTGTTGGTGAAAAAAGTTAGCGGCAAATGAATGTAAATCAATGCACGAAATGAATGTAAATGATTTTCCATCCCTGCGGTAGGACCGAGGGGGACGACTCTATCTACGATGCAGAAAAGATTGTGTTTTGCTGTGGCTAGCTGCACGCACGCTGAGTAGATAGAAGGAAGATTTATGTCGATTTTGAAGATTTCCTGCAAAAAGATCAAGCACGATGCAAGTAGATGCGAGAAATTAAAGATGATTTTTCGAAGATTGATTCGCTAGTGTGAGATTTTTTAAGCATCTAGAATTGAGATTTAGATGTGTCGCCCCCCTCGGGTAGGACTACGAAATTTTTGTTCGATTTTCTAGTTTGTCGTTTCGGATATTATTTTGGAATTAAGTGAATTTCATAACTCAACTCTTTTGTAGAAAGTTGTGGTGACCCTGAACTGTGATGGTTTCTTTATGGCAAACTTTGCTATTATGACTAGACCTCGTGTTTATTCTCGTTTATACATATCACTTGCGCAGGAAATCACTTTGGCACGGCATTTGTGACCAGCATACCTTCCGGTAGCATGAAACAGGTCAAAATTTGCCCAAATCTGCCAATAAATTTGTTTTGCATTTACTTATAATAATACTGAACTTTTTTGAACTTTTGAACAAAATACTGATCTTTTCGGGAACATTCACGCCAAAGAACTCACCAACACACTTTTTGTTACATGCCTCATGCATGTAACAAATGAAATTTTGATTACCTTTCTTTTTGAACACGCCGGTAAAATACACAGACTCCTCCCATCATGAGTAGTTTGCTATCAAGTAACGATACTGGCTCCTCTCCTTTTGTACTCTCTGTACTTGTCTATACTCTCTGTACTCTGTATTATTTAACGGTTCGGACGATTTCTAAGATGTCATGCAGCAGGAGAATGCATACTATGAGGGTTTCTCAGTTTATGAAAGTGAAACGGAATAAATTTAACCCGCCGATAAGACTACAACTAGAACATAATTTATTTCCCTAAAAAATTATTTGATTTTTGTATCATTTTGATGTATTTAGTGACAAATTGAATGGGTGAATCATGGGTGACTCTATATAAATTCTAATCTAATTAATTTTCTGAAATGAACTTGGTGGCCCTGAAAACGCCCGTTTTGTTACGTTGTTGATAAGTTTTAACCTTCGAAACCGTACAGAGTGCATCCCTGTCGCTTCAGAGTGTAAATGACATCCATGGCCGAAACGGTTTTGCGCTTGGCGTGTTCAGTGTAGGTGACGGCATCACGGATTTTTCTAGGAACACCTTCAGCACAGCACACCTCGGGTTTCTTCGTAGATCAGACCGGAAATACGCTTGACACCACCACGTCGAGCCAGACGACGGATGGCAGGCTTAGTAATACCATAGAGGTAACTCTAAGACCACTGGGTCCCGAAGAAAATCATTATTATTTTTGGCTCACTCAGTACCAGAACAACGGTCCCAAGCAGTCCCAAGCTATTTCACTCACCCCTGCATGTTCTGCATGAATCCACACACCCCTGATGTTATCTGTCAAACTTTCATAGCGAATCAAAACAAACATAGTGTAGTAATAGAATTTCAACTAGAATAGGGTACGTTAATCGTTTGCTTGGGACCAATAGGCTACTAAAGTGGTGAGCCAATTTAAAATCGTTAGTTTAGTATTGATTGTTGGTAATAGGGTATACGTCCCTAACCTCGGTCTAATATGCAGCCATAGATTACGTTTTTAATCATAACTCATCAATTAATTTACCTGCAAACGATATTCTACTGCTAAATGGTATGCTTAGATATGCTTATCATGTCGTTTGCTATCAGGAACCGCAAAAAGTTGAAAAACTTACTTTTTTTAAGACAAAAACTCACCAGGGAAATGTATGTAATATCGGTCTATTGTCCCCAAATTGGGTCTATTTATGGATGCAACTTCGTCCTATCCTGTTTGATTCTCAAAAAAAACGCTCTTGGTAACGTTTTCTTATGTATTTTTTTTTTATCACTATCACTGTTAACTTAATACTCTTCATTCCTCAAAACATTTCTTAGAGAAAATTTTACGAAAACTACATTAAATCACTCAAGTTAAAAATTAAAAATTAAAAATTTCGCTTATCGTCTTTCGACCGCAGAATATCTAAATCAAAACATTGTGATGTTCATTATACAGATTTGGCAGAAAAAATCTCCCTTCCTGTTCGTTCCTTATCATCCAAATGCAAACCACATTGTTGACGTTACTCTTATTGCTATATGCTGTCAAATGAATTTCATGGGCCAAAGTTAGGAACATAGAAAAGAAATGTGTCCCTAAAGTTGGGTCCATGATTTACTTGTGAAAACGTTGTTAAACAATTAAAATAAACATAAAATATTCAAACAGTAACTGTGAGTTTTACGTCTAGTGTGTATTATCAGGTAATTCCATTCAATAAATGCCATAATCAGGCCATTTGATGATCGTCAGTGCAACCTTCCCATCTTAACCTTAGAAGTCATGGCGGCTAAAAACTCCGAACAGAGTGATATTCTCAACCAGTTTTATTACTTACGAGAGCTGAAAATGTATTGAAATGTTGTGATATAAATTGATTTGTGTGTGGTACACATTTATCAATCATCAGTGATCAATATTTTCCTTATTTTTTGTGTAATATTCCTTAATTAATTATTTATTTGCGTGATAGGCCGAATGAAAGGACTAGACCCACATTACATACCGTAACCCTACTACAGACAAACAGACGTAACTCTTCATTGTGTATCGTCGTTCACGTATTTAACGGTTGATTTGAATATTATCAGTTCCGCGACCTACTCGCCGCAGCGCTGGCATCGGATCACTTTGACGTTTCTATACATTCTATAGAACTTTTATGCAATATTGGTTGCGAGTTAGCGAGCAAGCTTCTTTTCCGCGAGAAACCCGAGAGATGTCGTTACTGAGGTCCTATGTTTTGAGATACTATGTTTTCAAGAAAAAGTTTTTCAAAGACTTACGTCTGTTTGTCTGTGGTAATACCCTGGATGTTATCATGCAGAACCTTTCGATGACGCTTAGCGCCTTTTTTCCAAGATCTTTGTCTCCCTTGCCACGACCAGTCATTGTTGCTTGATGTTTGTCGTTGAACGGGTGAATCGAAACTAAGCCAAAAGCGTAGTTAGCAACCTCTTATAGAGACAACCAACTCTGCCGTTACCATATTTTCTCGCTTCCCATTGGCTACACACAGTCATGATGATGCAGCTTTGTCGATATTGGGAAATTCTGCGTGATAACATCCAGGGCCTGCCATCCGTCGTCTGGCTCGACGTGGTGGTGTCAAGCGTATCTCCGGTCTGATCTACGAGGAAATCCAAGGTTTGCTGAAGGTGTTCTAGAAATTATGATCCGTGATGCCGTCACCTGTACTGAACACGCCAAGCGCAAATCCGTCACGGCCATGGATGTCGTTTACGCTCTGAAGCGACAGGGACGCACTCTGTATGGTTTCGGAGGTTAAAACTTATCACCAACGTAACATTGGTGGCCCTGAAAAGTTAGAAGTCATTTCAGAAAAGAGTTAGAATAGAATTTATATAGAGTATCCCCTGCTTCCAAGTTTGGTTACAGGTTTACAACTCTGGAGAGCAGCGGTGCCGGTGGTGTAGTGGTAAGCGTAATTACCTCTCACTCAGGTAAGCGTAATTACCTGTGTTCAATCCCAGTCGGCGGGGGAAGTAAAGCCGTTGGTCGCCGGTTCATGAGTTGATGGGTCGATAGGTAGGGTTCAGGTGTGGGTAGTATTGGTGCTCAGCACGGAAAACAAGATCAACGGAAAACAAATCCAAGGAAAAAACGGAGAGCATTTTGTGTGGTCGTTGAGGGCGTGTGGTTCTGAATTGGCAGCAAAATGTTCCGTAATTGCATCCTCCCTATTCGTACACGCCCGAAGATCGGAGGCGAATGTCACTTCAACTTGTTTTATCTAGGAACCATTCTCTGATGACTGTTTTGGGGAAGCAGCATATGCATGTACGTAATTGGTGGATTTGTTAGTTATTTCGAAGCTTTTGGACAATGCTTGAAATTTACCACTTTTTCAATAGTTTCAATTTAAAAATCAACAGTCAAAAGCATTTTTATTGATGCGTAGAAATGTTTCTGATCCATTGGTGATTTTTTTTTTGAAATTGGTTCAGGGGCAGCTAAGTTATTAACGTTCACGGTATTTCACGAGAATCAATTAATGGGTATAAAAATACTAAACTATGGTTTGCTCATTAATGGGTATATGGGTGGCCTGTCAATAAATGGGTGTTTTTTACCCATTTTCTTAAATTTTTCTTCTTCTTATTCGCATTTCAAACTTATTGCTTAGCACATATTTGCTTATTGCGTGCTCTCAACTTAGTGTTCTAAATGCACTTCCACAGTTATTAATCGAGAGCTTTCGATGCCAATTACCAATGCATGAATTTGTCGAGGGGGGCGAAAGTCCCAGATTTATTCGAATTTAGCAAAAAAATCTCTTCAGTTTAATGATTTCATTAATATTCAGCCAAATCCATTTTATCCGATATTATCGAGCTTAAATCTCTAAAAAATAAAAATATCGTTTTTATCGATCACATCTCTGACATATCGGGTCACATCTCTAATTTTCATGTGACAGATTACGGTGACAGCTGTTTTGACAGAAGAGATTTCTCGCGTCACTTTTCATTAAGTTCTATCTACATTGATCGAATCTCTTCATTGACTTTCTCTTTCGTTAATAACTCAGTAGCAACAACATTATCTGTTATGTTTGACATTCTGGGTACTAGCTAGTACCTTATTTTATCCAACTATGTGACAAAAATAGCGCAAAATTTGTTTGCGCAGCCATGGTGATTCAAAGAGAGAGTCGATGATAAAATCGATCAATGTAGATAGGACCTAATGAAAGGTGACGTGACATTTTTGCCTCAAATTAGCAAAACATTGTATTGCAACATTCGTTTGTTGTCAGAATTGTTCCGCAGATTTATCCGTAAAACCGAACCAGTGGTCACAATCCGTGTGGACTAATTCAAGGGATACATCGATCTGTTCAAGGGACGAGTTTCGTCGGAAGATGTGGAAACATGTACGGAGCGATTTGCCAAGGCCAAGGCAGTGAATTCGATCCTCCGGCATTTGGTTGATATGAAGTTCTTTAACGAGCAGTTGGAGGAACTGTATGAAAAGACCGCCTGGCGCTTCGAGGAGAAGCTCAATGTTCATGTGTTCAAACAGTGTGTCATGTAAGTAGATTTTGCTTGTGGATTATGGGTTTAGATTGTAATTATCTAATAGATATTGCAGTGAGCCATCTCGGACGAATGTGGCTGGAACGGGAAGTGAAAGAAATTCTGTTGAGTAACATCAAGCGGAAGCTTACCTAGCAAGTGGTTAAGATCCGAGCAAATATTGGATTTGCTTGCTACGGTTACGAGGGTTTCGATGCAGTCAAGACTGCGCTGCGGGCTGGCCTAGATCTCTCGACGGAGGAACCTTTGGATCAAGATTGATTTGTATGGTAAATTTATCACTCAGCAGTATTAAATAATGCAGTAGTTATCAGAAATATCGTTTTAGCCATGACAACCTCAACGCCGGAGAAAGCCAACGGGCTGAAAGGCCTGAAACTGGTAATTGAAAAGGTCATGGAAACGATCGAGAATCTCGGCAATGTGTTCAAGGTACTGATGGCACCGAAAGTGATCACCGCTAAGGACGACCATTATTGCCGTCACACTGATTACACCCCTACTGGCAGTGAAGGTCCCTCTGTCGGAGCAACTGTACACGCTCGATGCACAGGTGTCGAAAAACCTCAACTTTTACTCGATGATCTACTTCAACGCGGAATTGGCTGGCCAGCGGCGGGAGATGGAAAACCTGTTCCTGTGTAAGTTCGACGGGGTGTACTTCAACATGAATGTCGATCTCCTGTGATACGACAGGTCCGTGTTGGCGACGAAGTTGGAACCGCTGCAGCCCTATCGGATCTATGCCAAGTTTACCGATAGAGTCCTGATGGGGGATACTGCCGGTATGGGCCATGGCCATGTGAAGGAGGAATCTTCGTGGAAGGAGGCGGACGATTACGGGATGTACAGATGTACGATAATGGGATCAAAAGATAAAATAAAGAATTGGTGTAGATATCTGGCCTTTATAACTTTGAATTTGTAAGAAACCATAATTTATTTAAAAAAAAGCATTTTAATGCAAAAAACTGTAAGGGAAGGTCCATTAGTTACGTAACGCAAATTTGGCCCATTTTCAACCCCCCTCCCCCTTTCTCACGTTTTTTTGTATGGGCCTTAAATTTTATCTGTATACTCGTCACAGTTTCCAAACCCACTCCCTCCCCACTCAAAAGCCTTATGATGCATAAATTTTGTGTGAATAGTGTTTGATTTTATTACTGAAAAATAACGTTTGTAATTATGTAATTCTGCACCTTTCCGTTTCCGACATCAGCATCCAAAGGAATGTAGATTTTTTCACACGCACAATGCTTCCGTTGCGATTTCGAATTTGAAACGTATTTCGTGAGTTGAAAGCTGATGAATCTTTTATGTTAAGTTCAGCGCCAACGTTTCCAAATAAGTGGGTTGCATTATGGATCTCTTCGTCACTTTCAAAAGATTCCTCCGGTACAGAAATATACGCAAATTCTCCGCAAGCCTCCATGGAGATATTTTGTTCCTTCCAGCTCCGCCCGAACACTTATTGGAATTGGCCCCGTAATTTTGGAAACCTCTTTCCAAAAATTGCTAATATTGATTTCCATTTTTGAATTTGAATCACAAGCGAGATGACAAGCAGTTTCCGGTTTTCCCCGTTGACAGGTAACACTGCGATACACACTAAACATAACATCAGCAGTAACGAGCAGAATTATCCGATATATCCAATATTATCGATTAATAGTGGATGAAATCGGATGACATCTGAAGACACGTGTTATTAATCATTACGGATCGAATTTATCCGGTGTTTATCGTAATTATTCAGCAAATTTATTTGAAATCTGTTAAATTAAATGCAGAATGGATTACTTTCGTCCCCCTCGGAATTTGTATATTGTGTGGCAAGCACAATGATACCAAAGATGAAACTGTTGGAAGAAAAATTTTCTATTTTAGTGTCCTCTTTCACGGTCCCTTTCATCCGATGAATACCCCCCGTATGCAAGGTAATTTTGTGGTTTTACTGCCCCCTTGGTAAAGATGAAATTTTGCGCACTTTTTTATCAAAACAATCACATCAAAATCAGAGATGTCGCATTTTTTAATTACTCGATTAACAACTAATCGATTATTTTTTGTTCACCGTGCTGTCATTTTTCCACCAATGAGAGTGCAGCACATGTTTGAAACGATCGGTGATGATTACAAATATTTTACTTTTCGGTTCGTTAATCGATTAATTGATTGATCTTTCATCAAGCTAAATTTTGCTGATTTTCAGCGATTGAAATTTGGTGTATTGTTTGAAAATTGAGTTTTCACGAATCACATGCGAATTTGAGCATGAAATACTGCAAATACACAACAGCTGTCGCTTTCTGAAGGTGAAGCGTCGTCTGTTGACAAAAAATGTTATCTAGGGGAAATGGATGTAATGCCATCGACTAAATTTTCCATTAGTACCGACCAAATGACGCGTTCGTCTAGATATATGATAAATTGCAGATTTTTAGCGATGGGCCCAATCCAGTTTTAGAACCTACACGGTTAGAAAAACACGGTTAGAAGGGACAGCCCAATGGGGTTGTACGCAATGATGACGTAGGACTACGTGGTATGATATAATATATATTTTTGTTAACTGCAGCAAGAGCTTGTGTTTTGTGTAGGAATAAGAATTTTAGTGGGGTTCTCTATGATTGCCCTGAAAAGATCCTTTTGATATGAATTTTAGTTGTTCAGAAAATTCATATCAAAAGGAAAATGTTGGTGGCCCTGAAAAGGGTGAAGATGATGATGACGTATTCAGTGACGGCATCACGGATCACATTTTCTCGGCACACCTCGGGTTTCCTCGTACATCAGGTGAGATGAACTTGACACCACCACGTCGAGCCAGACGACGAATGGCAGGCCCTGGATGACACCGTCACCGATGTTTACCGTTGAACTGGTGAATCGCAACTAATGCGAAGGCGCAGTTAGCTACCTGTTATATAGACAACCAGCTCTGCCGGTACCAAATTTTCTCGCTTCCTATTGGCTATACACAGTAGCCAATGAGAAGTGAAAAAATATGGTACCGGCAGAGCTGGTTGTCTATAGGTAGCTAACTGCGCGTTCGTGTGGTTCTGAATATGGCGATGAGTGTGCAAAATATTACGCAATTCCGTACTCCCTATTCGCACGCGCCCGAGGATCAGAGACGAATGCCACTTCGACTTGTTTCGTCTACTTACTACTCTCTGACGACTGTGCTGGGGAAGCAGCATATGCATGTAGGTAATTGGTGAATTTGTTAGTTAATTCAACGCTTTTGGACAATGTTGGAAATTTACCAGTTTTTCAATAGTTTCTTGTTGAAAATCAACATTCGAAAGCATTGTTATCGATGCGTAGCCATATTTCTGATCGATTGGTGATAAAATTATTGAAATTGGACCAGGGGAAGCTGAGTTATTAACGTTCAAAATCTTTCTTAATTTGTTACATGTTCCATTTTCGGTTTTCACAAAGTGTACCCCCATATAGAAATCAAAGACGTAGTCCTACGTCAAAAAGTACCCAAGTTCTTTTCACTCATCTCGGAACTATAGTGCAGGAACCCAAAAGTAGGTAAAGCGAGTCAAAGTATTTTTCATTTACTTGTGTGCAGTTCGTATGGAATTTTCCACTGGCTTTTTAACCAGTTGGACCCAACAGTGATTATACTCAACGTTGAGTTCCCACTCTTTACTACCCCTGTTGGGTGGTTTTGCTTGTCCGTTTAGTAGGAGAAAAGGAGACAAACTAGTCAAAAGTAGGTAAGTAGGTGAACTGGCCGTTGGGACTTTTTCTTACCGTGTATATGCGAGAAAAATATTAGTTGATTTTCCTCACTGGGTCCGCGTTTCATAAAAACGGAGTTGGTGCCATCTGTTGAGAAAAAATATAGTATATAATTCATTCCACCCAGTTTTTTTTTCGAAATAGGAGAATTTTCAAAAAGCGTCATGCGTTCTCTCCAGTATCTCTCCAGTGTCTCCAGTATCTCTCTCTCTCTCTCTCTCTCTCTCTCTCTCTCTCTCTCTCTCTCTCTCTCTCTCTCTCTCTCTCTCTCTCTCTCTCTCTCTCTCTCTCTGAGCTAGTTTCATATTCAGTGCAGTTGAAAGAGAAATGTCTACACGATAACTTGAAAGTGTAATGAGTAATTTTTTTTTACCTTCACCTTTATTTTACCAACGTATATTTGCATCCCCCGGATTTGTGAATATAAAGTAAACCCATTTTCTGAGTTTGTCTGGTTTACGGGTTATCTGTTCTAGTTCTAATGCTGTAATAACTACGCTTAATGCCGTTAAATCTACCATGATTTCAGTATAGTTGACTATAAATATAAACAAAGTTAATACCATTCTGTCAAAACTACTATGCTTACTCAAGCGGCATAGTAGTTTTGATAGAAAAAATAGTAAAATTAAATGAATTTCGTTTCTGCACAAATCTATTGGTGGGAGTATTTAATTTAAACCATCAATATAGTAATTTTGCCAATGGATTTTGTTTCTGTGTGTGTTCGATTTGGTAAATTTTCACTTACATTTGACATTTCTAAATCAAATTAAAATGTTCGAAAATTCTTCTGTTGTTGATCACTTGTCAATTTTTTCTTGGTCCCCCCTTTTCATAATTGAAGATGACAATTTTTCATATGATTTTTTCACCTTGGTCCCCCCTTTTCAAATTGGAGGTTACAATTTTTCATATTATATTTTCACCTTGGACCTACCTTTTAATAATTGGAGGTGACAATTATTCATTTAATATTTTCATCTTGGTCCCCTCGTTGCATAATTCACGCAGAAAAATTTACCGTCGAAACCGAGGTCGAAACAAACATATATGAGGTAAACGTAAACGTAAACTCAGTTTGCTCTAGCCACAATCATACACTAGGTTGATTTCAAACGTATTCCATGTTTGAAGTTATTGTTAATAATGTTAAAAACAAAATTATTGTTACGTTTATTTTAAAAATATTCGTGTTGAAAATAAACGTCCAGCGGCGCCGGTGGTGTAGTGGTAAGCGTGATTACCTCTCACCCCAGCAGGCCTGGGTTCAATCCCAGTCGGCGCCGCCGGGATGTTCTGAGGCATAACATCTCTGATCACGCTTTCCTTCGGAAGGAAAGTAAAGCCGTTGGTCCCCGGTTCATGAGTTGATGGGTCGATAGGGTGGGTCCAGGTGTGGGAGCTGTCTTCCTGGCGTCGGTAGCGTTAGTGCTCAGCACGGAAAACAAGATCGACGGAAAACAAGGGAAAAAATATAATGGACATATATATTTTTGATTTAAATGAACAAAATTTGGTTCCGTGATTGGAAGTGTCGAATTTTCATATGATATTTTCTCCTTGGTTCCCACTTTCAAAATTGTAGGTGACAATTTGACTTATGATATTTTCACCGTAGACAAACATGTTTTCTCCTTGGACCTCCTGTTGAGACGCCGCTTGGACACCCCTAGTTAACGAGCATAGCTGCAGCATGACAGCTCGCGCGCTGGAGTGTTAGTAGTAGAAAGTACAAAACAATACAGATGATAGTGGAGATAGTACATAAGGAAAACAAAACAAAACAGATAGAAAAGGATAAGTTCGCCATTGCAACAAAAGTCGGTTGTTTACGGTGCAATTTGTAGCAATTAAATTCAACAGTAAAAGTGGTTTATTGAGTTCAATTTCGCAATTAGCTAACAGATAGTGCAACAAGAATCGGTCGGTTCAAATCGTGGTTCAAAGCTGTAAGTAGTGAGAAGAAGTGAGATTAATTCATTTACTTACCTGATTGTGTTTCTCCCAGAAAACCCACCAAACAGATTACGGTGAGGGTAGCGGTACTCAAGTTCGCCAAATTGAGGGAAATCAGAAAACGGAGTCTAGTGGTAAAGGAAACCACTTTGTTGTGAGTAATTTACTTAATTATTATTATGATTATTTATTGATGATAAATAAATTACAGTTTAAGCGTTGCATCAAAAAAAAGTTGCTGCTTTAAAAATTTGGTTTCCCTTCGGGAACATTCTTAAAAACAAAGTGACACTCAAAGTGTCCAAGTGAGAAGTCGGACCTGCCACAAAATGACATCCGATTCCGAATCCGTGAAGGACAAAACCGTCCTTAATCTCACGGAAACTCCGTGTGGGATTTGCGGTCCATCAACGTGCGCGGAAGAGATGATCGGCTGCGACGGGTGTTCCGAATGGTTCCATTCCCGTTGCGTGGGCATCTCGGAGGGCAAATCGATGAAGAAGTGGTACTGCCAAAGTAAAGCCTGTCAGGAGAAGGCTCAGGAGTACCAAAAGCAGAAGGACGCCAAGAAGCAGGCTCGGAGCAAGAAGCAAACTGACGAGTCTGACAAATCCAGCGTCAACTCTCGCTTAGGGGCGTCTAGCGTGGAGGCAAAAGTGCGGGCGCTAGAAGAACGTCAGAAGAAGCAATACGAAGAGCTGGCGGTGGAGCTGCAGCTGCGAAAAAAGGAAAGGGAGATGCAGCGTGCGTTCGAAAGTAAGAAGATGGAGTTGGAGCTGCAGATGCGCGCGGAAGAAGAAAAGGAGCAAAAGGCTTGGCAAGCGGAGATGCTCAAGAAGAAGATGGAGCAGATCAAGCGGATGAAGGCGAACCAGAAATCGTTCGAGGAACAAATGGCGGATCTTGATCAGGAGTTAGCAGGGCTTTCGGCCGTCAAAAAGCCCGTAGTAAATAAAGTAGTCCGAAACGAGATGCGAGCGGAACCTAGCGGTAAATACAACAAAAACCAGTTGAAGCTGAGTAAGGAGAACGTGAAGAAGCTACTCGATGACGACGAATACACCGATGAGCAAGACGACGAAGAAACTGACGATGAGGACGATCAAGACGACGACGAATCCGATGATACAAGCCTATCCGAAGCATCGCTGGAAGAGGAAATCGTGAAGCCGAAAAAGGTTAAGAGGATCGGACCGACAAAAGCCCAGCTGGCCGCGAGAAAGGGATTAACGTACAAACTTCCCAAATTCTCGGGCAATCCAGCGCAATGGCCATTGTTTCACGCGGCCTACAAAGCATCCAACGATGCATGTGGTTACATGAACCACGAGAACCTGATGCGATTGCAGGAAGCCCTTGAAGGTGACGCCCTCGAGCTGGTATCTGGTCAGCTGCTTCTTCCAGAATCTATTCCGAAGGTCATCGAGAAACTTCGCAGACATTACGGCCGTCCGGAGCAACTGCTTCAAAGTCTTCTAGACAAAGTTAACCAGCTGGAACCTCCAAAAGCGGATAACCTGTGGAGCTTTGTCCCATTTGGAAACACTGTGGAGCAACTCTGCGGACATCTGGAGGCCGCGGGACTTCGACATCATCTCGTCAACCCGCTTCTGATAAAATCTCTGGTTGCCAAACTACCCGATCGGGAAAAGCGTGAATGGGTTCACTACTGGAGAGGCAAGAAGGAACCAACGCTACGAACGCTAACGGATTTCCTGATGGACATCGTGTCGGATGCTTGCGAGGCCAATGTCGATATCGATTTCAAGCCATCATACCAGTCAAAAAGTGGGCCATCGTCCTGGAAGAAGACGCCGAAGGAGAAAGGTGCGCTGTACTGCCACAACGAAGCCAATGGTCCAGGTCCCAGTTCGAACGACCGGAAAAGATTGAAGCCATGCAATCAATGTAACAGCACGGAACACCGTCTTCGGCACTGCGCGGATTTCAGGAAGCTTCGGTATGCGGACCGGATGAAGGTAGTAACTCGCGACAAACTATGCAACGTGTGCCTCAATGATCATGGAGGGCATTGCAAGTTTAAAATCCGCTGTAACGTCAGCGATTGCAGGGAGTTCCACAATCCGCTGATGCATCCAGTGAGAAACGCTGTTGGAATGAGCGCACATATTCGTTCCAACTGCACGGTCATGTTCCGTATGGTTCCGGTACAGCTCCACTGTGGTGGAAAATCGATCACGGTGCTAGCGTTTCTAGACGAGGGTGCCTCCGTCACGTTGGTAGAGAAGAAACTAGCTGATCGGCTGGGCGTCGTCGGAGTACAGGAGCGATTGACGATCAAGTGGACGGCCGATATCACGCGCGAAGAGAAGGAGTCCCGGCGGATGAATCTGTGGGCGTCGGGTGTTAGTGCCGATGCGGGCAACAAGCTGCTGCTGCATAGTGTCCGTACGGTTGGAAAACTGATGCTGCCACGCCAGAGGCTGGATTTCAAAGAGCTTGCCGCACAATATCACCACATGCGAGGATTGTCAATCGAGTCGTACGACGGGCAACCGGAACTACTCATCGGACTGAACAATATTCACTCGTTTGCTCCGATAGAGGCGAAGGTTGGTGCACCGGCAGATCCGATCGCGGTTCGGTGCAAACTTGGATGGACGGTATACGGTCCAAGGCACTCCACCACGGTTGCAGCGGGAAATTACTTCGGATACCACCAAGGAACCACCAACGAGGACCTACACGAACTGCCTAAAAGCCATTACGCTCTGGAGGAATCGGTGGTGGCTGTACAGCAGGAGTCTACGGAGGATAAACGAGCACGGGAAATTCTCGAGCGGACGACCAAACGGATCGGCGAACGCTTCGAAACCGGCCTACTGTGGAAAACAGATGATCCACGGTTTCCGGAAAGTTTCCATATGGCCGTCAGAAGAATGAACCAGCTGGAGAGGCGTCTAGAGAGGAATCCGGAGTTACACAAAAACGTCTGCAAGCAGATCGACGAATATCAGGAGAAAGCCTATGCACACCTGGCTACCAAGGATGAATTAGCTGGAACTTCTCCCAACGAGGTATGGTATCTCCCACTCAGCGTAGTGCAAAACCCCAAAAAACCAGGTAAGATACGTCTTGTGTGGGATGCGGCAGCGACGGTGCAAGGGATTTCTCTGAATTCACAGTTGCTGAAAGGGCCCGACATGCTGGTTCCGCTGATCAAGGTTCTCTTCGGTTTTCGCGAATGGCGAATTGCGTTCGGTGGAGATTTGAAGGAGATGTTTCACCAAATGAAGATTCGCGCCGAAGACAAGCAAAATCAGCGATTCGTTTTAAGGAAATCTCCGGACGATTCGCCAAACATCTACGTCATAGACGTGGTGACATTCGGATCGACAAGCTCTCCTTGCTCGGCTCAGTTTGTCAAGAACCGCAACGCTGAAGAATTCGCCGCTCAGTATCCCGAAGCAGCTGCTGCCATCATACATCGCCACTACGTCGATGATTACTTCGACAGCGTCGACTCGGTGGAAAAGGCTGTGAAGTTGGCGCAGGAGGTGTGCTTGGTCCACCAGAAAGCAGGCTTCGAAATCCGGAACTGGGCTTCCAATGCCCCAGAAATTCTCCAGGCTCTGGGAGAGCCAAAGCCGCCCGTTCCAGTACACTTCGGGCGCGACAAGGAGACATCTAAGGAAAGAGTTCTGGGAGTCATCTGGTATCCAGACATGGATGAGTTCGCATTCTCGACGATGCATCGTGAGGAGTTGAAGCCGTACCTGTACGAAGGAAAACGACCAACGAAAAGGCTTGTTGCTAGCTATGTGATGGGATTCACCATACACGGCAAAATCATTATTCAACATCTGTGGCGTTCGAACTGCGATTGGGACCAAGAAATCGATGCCATTTCCTGGGAGTTGTGGAAGCGTTGGACAAATCTTCTGCCAGAGGTTGAACCTATCTGGATTCCACGTTGCTATATCGGTAGTGCCAAGGCTGCCGAAGTCGACTCGATGGAAGTACACATCTTCACCGACGCCAGCGAACATGGATACGGCTGCGTAGCATACTTGAGAGCGGTCATCGAAGGAGAAGTTCACTGCAGTCTGATGATGTCCCGGGCGAAGGTGGCGCCGATAAAACGTCAATCGATTCCACGCCTGGAGTTGATGGGTGCTCGGATGAGTCAAACGATCCTGGGCACGCACTCTTATCAGATCAGTCGCACCGTTTTCTGGACGGACTCTCGCACTGTGTGCAGTTGGCTCAATTCCGATCAACACCGATATAAGCAATTCGTTGCATTCCGGGTCGGTGAGATTCAAGAGCTGACGAAGGTAGAAGATTGGAGATGGATTTCGACCAAGCTGAACATCGCAGACGTGCTGACGAAGTGGGGACAAGGTCCGCCGTTGCAAAGTGAAGGAGAATGGTTTAACGGGCCAGCGTTCCTATATCGGTCGCAAGAGCAGTGGCCAAAGCAAGAGACGGTGATGAAGGGCTCGGATGGAGAGCGTGGTGAACCTAGCGGCGATGGAGGTAAGGAAAATCCTAGAATGCCGGATGTTACGGGCCGGGGTGTTGAGACGCCGCTTGGACACCCCTAGTTAACGAGCATAGCTGCAGCATGACAGCTCGCGCGCTGGAGTGTTAGTAGTAGAAAGTACAAAACAATACAGATGATAGTGGAGATAGTACATAAGGAAAACAAAACAAAACAGATAGAAAAGGATAAGTTCGCCATTGCAACAAAAGTCGGTTGTTTACGGTGCAATTTGTAGCAATTAAATTCAACAGTAAAAGTAGTTTATTGAGTTCAATTTCGCAATTAGCTAACAGATAGTGCAACAAGAATCGGTCGGTTCAAATCGTGGTTCAAAGCTGTAAGTAGTGAGAAGAAGTGAGATTAATTCATTTACTTACCTGATTGTGTTTCTCCCAGAAAACCCACCAAACAGATTACGGTGAGGGTAGCGGTACTCAAGTTCGCCAAATTGAGGGAAATCAGAAAACGGAGTCTAGTGGTAAAGGAAACCACTTTGTTGTGAGTAATTTACTTAATTATTATTATGATTATTTATTGATGATAAATAAATTACAGTTTAAGCGTTGCATCAAAAAAAAGTTGCTGCTTTAAAAATTTGGTTTCCCTTCGGGAACACCTCCCTTTTCATAATTGAAGGTATCCATTTTTCATATGATATTTTGTTTCCATAATTGGAAGTATCAATTAAAATTAAATGATATTTTCATCTTGGTCCCCTCTTTTCATAATTGTAGGTGACAATTTTTCATGATATTTTCTCCTTGGACCTCCCTAGAAGTATTAATTTTTCATATGATATTCTCTTTAGATTGGAGGTGAAAAATTTGTCATATGAAATTTTTACCTTGGTCCCTCACTTTTCACGAAACACCGTGTATGACCTACACGGTTAGAAAAAAGTCCCAACGGTCAGTTCACTTTTACCTACTTTTGACTAGTTTGTCTCCTTTTCGCCTTCTAATGTTGTCAGAAACGGAGGAGCAAAACCACCCAACAGGGGTAGTAAAGTGTGGGAACTCAACGTTGAGTATAATAATATTTACCTACTTTTGGGTACAACTATTTTACTATTGGATAGAAGCTAGTGGAAAATTCCATACGAATTCTACTAGTAAAACTACTTTTACTACCGCTAAAACTACCGCTTTACCTACTTTTGGGTTCCTGCGCTATAGTGCCGAGATGAGTGAAAAGAACTTTCTTTTGGGGACTTTTTTCTTACCGTGTACGTATAAGGGAATTAAGCATGAGTGTCAACGTAAGGTTCGATTTAAGCAACAGATATCGCTTTCTGAAAAGTGAAGCGTCATCTGTTGACAAAAAATGTTATATAAAATTGTAAAATGACGGAGGCGCCATCTAACGAAAAAAATAAATAAAAACATTTATTTTTTCAGAGATTTCGATTCCGCGAAGTTAGCGCGATGTGTTAAAAAAAATCGATATTGCAGTGCATATGAAGCAACGTCTGGTGAATTTTCAGTTAAATTGGACATTTCGAAAATGTACGAAAATTCCTATGTTCGGCAGACAGGGCATTTTTCGGTGCGATCTATGGGTGTTGGGATCCGGGTTCGAGATCCGGGAGGCCGTCGGAGTGGGTGTCTGTGGGTTCCAGTTCAGTAAAACCCGTAAAACCGGTGAAACTTTGTGATATTAGTGTCGTTTTGTCGTTTCTGACGCTGGTCCTCATACCGGCCTATTTCTACGTTTGGGTCATTATCTGTTTTTCTTTCGACGTCGGTTGGAGATGAGGATGATATGGGGATCGGCATCAGAAACGACGGAGTGACGTTGATATTGTGGGGTTCCACCGGTTTTGTCGAGCTTGGAACAATTACTTGCGTGGGTTTCCGGACCACCTACTTCGGTTTCGCCACTTGCAGCCCGTTTTCGGTTAAGTTTGCCGAACAAGGAAAAAAGGACACGCTGAAAATTGTTTACCCAGATTGTGTGCATGCTTTTGCTTTTGAATAAAATTCAAACATACATATTTTTGTTGAAAACGTGTATTCAATTTACTTTGACTAATTTATACTTTTTATACAATGGACACATATATTTTTGATAAAAATGAACAAAAAATTTGGTTCCGTGATTGGAGGTGTCGAATTTTCATATAATATTTTCTCCTTGGTCCCCACTTTCAAAATTGTAGACGACAAAAGATATTTTCACCTTGGACCTCCTTAGTCTTAATTGGACGCATCAATTTTTCATATGATATTTTGTTTCCCTAATTGGAGGTATCAATTAAAATTAAATGATATTTTCATCTTTTCATACTGGTAGGTGACAATTTTTCATGATATTTTCTCCTTGGACCTCCCTAGAAGTATTAATTGTTCATATATTCTCTCAGCCAGCTATATTTCATCAAGCATAAGAGATTCAGATTTTAGTTATTTGCAAAAGTTGTAGTTAATATCAAAAGCTACAAAAGCTTCATACATCATTTGATGGTATTCTGTTGATGAAAAAAGTTAGAGGCAAATGAATGTAAATGAATGCATGGGCGTACTTTGGTTCGCGTGTAAAGGGCCTTAAAAAGTTTGTTTACAAATGCTAATATGATATATATGATATGATATTTTTACCTTGGTCCCCCACTTTTCACGAAACACCGTGTACGACCTCCGTATATGCGAATTAAGCGTGAGTGTCAACGCAAGGTTTGATTTAAGCAACAGATATCGCTTTCTGAAAAGTGAAGCGTCATCTGTTGACAAAAAATGTTAAATGCCAGCTTCAAAATTTTCCAGCGGGAATTTTGCCACGCAAAATCGCAAAATACGTCATGTTGCAAAATTTTACGCACTCAGTTAGATTTTTAGAAAATTTTGCAACCGCCAACCGCATGACGAAATTTCAATGGCCCAAATCTGCCAATAAATTTGTTCTGCATTTACTTATAACTTTGAACTTTTTTGAACTTTTGAACAAAATACTGAACTTTTCGGGAACATTCACGCCAAAGAACTCACCAACACACTTTTTGTTACATGCCTCATGCATGTAACGCCGCTAAAGTACACAGACTCCTCCCATCATGAGTAGTTTGCTATCAAGTAACGATACGGGCTCTTCTCCTTTTGACTCTCTGTACTTTAAGTCTATACTCTCTGTATATAACGGTTCGGACGATTTCGAACACAAACGAAGTGACAGACGACTAACTGGCGAAGAAATCCATTTAAATAATGTGGTTCACTGTAATAGAATCATAGAGGTAACTCTAAGACCACTGGGTCCCGAAGAAAATCATTATTATTTTTGGCTCACTCAGTACCAGAACAACGGTCCCAAGCAGTCCCAAGCTATTTCACTCACCCCTGCATGTTCTGCATGAATCCACACACCCCTGATGTTATCTGTCAAACTTTCATAGCGAATCAAAACAAACATAGTGTAGTAATAGAATTTCAACTAGAATAGGGTACGTTAATCGTTTGCTTGGGACCAATAGGCTACTAAAGTGGTGAGCCAATTTAAAATTGTTAGTTTCGTATTGATTGTTGCTACTACTGGATTGAACTAGCATTTTCACCAAATGTACTAGAATGTTTTGGTTCTATCTCTTTCACTCTACTCAAAACTGAAATGCATAAAAAAATGACAAAATGATACGCACTCTTTGCACACTGTCAAAAATAATTGTACACAAAATCAACTTTGTGCAAAACCAAAACAAAAATACTATCCCATCTGGTGGATGATGGCAGAAGCTTCTAAGAAAATTCTATTACAGCGAACCACATTATTTTAATTGATTTCTTCGCCAGTTAGTCGTCTGTCACTTCGTTTGTGGTTTATATCATGAAAAGTCGAAGTCGAAATCGATCGGAGTTATCGAAAACGAAAATCTAGACAAAAATGAAAGCTGCAGTAAACATAAACAACAACGGTGAAACGACATTGAGTGTATGCGTTGAAGTTACACTGTTATTTTTATTACTTTGAAGCTGTCCGCTTGACAGTTAATATCATTAATAATTATACTAAAAATTATAATAATTACCAATTCGAGCAATTTTTACACGAAATATTACCATAGAGGTAACTCTAAGACCACTGGGTCCCGAAGAAAATCATTATTATTTTTGGCTCACTCAGTACCAGAACAACGGTCCCAAGCAGTCCCAAGCTATTTCACTCACCCCTGCATGTTCTGCATGAATCCACACACCCCTGATGTTATCTGTCAAACTTTCATAGCGAATCAAAACAAACATAGTGTAGTAATAGAATTTCAACTAGAATAGGGTACACCGAGGAGAATTTCCGTATACCATTTATGTGTGAAACCACATATTTTTTTGCAATAAGCCTTCACAAATAAAAAATATGTTTGAGAACATAAAAATTATTTGGTTTCCTGCAAATATAATCAATGTTCTAAAATAAATTAATTTCATTTGCTTTGGCTAATAAAATTTATGTGTGAGGTTTATAACATTTATTTCTTGGTTGAAAATAAAGATTATGTGTCTTTTTAAAATGAAAGTTATGGTTCACACAATAATGTTGTTTACGTGTCAAGTACATATATGTTATATGTACTAAAAATATTTAAAAATATACACAATAAAATAATAAAGATACATGCATTCAAAGTTTTTTTTTTGTTACTTCATACGTAATAGGGGAAATGGCTCTAATGTTGGCCTATGGATCTAAGATTGGGCCCATCACTAAAAATCTGCTATTTATCAATTGAATTTACATGAACGCGTCATTGGGACGGTAATGGATATTTTTGGTTGCTATTGAAAATTTAGTCGATTGCTGAATTTATGTATGGGCCCAAATTATGGACACTTAGGCTGACATTACATACATTTCCCCTACATCGGTAATTTCAGAGGGATCTTCCGCGTGGAGACGTTTTCCGTTTGAGTCATCCCGTGTCTGTCGAAAGGTGCATCAGAGGGTCTAGCAAATACTTCGCCGCTTTGAGCCTAACTTTGAGCCTCTTCGTCCCCTTTCTGCACGTTTTCCTCCCGCGCCTGCTCCCCCTGGACGTATCCTTGCGGAAAAATTCGCAAAAAATGTTATTTCAAACAAATCATTTATATGCACCTACTCACGTTTGCTTTGCACCAATCAGTTAGAAGTTAACACCACTCAGCGCTCAAACATCAAAATTATGTGAAGCATAATGATGCAAAACATATTTTTTATGGTATCACACATATAAATAAAATATGTCACTCATATAACTGTTATGGGCTATCTTATAACAGATAAGGGGTTTGTTATGATGTTTATGTTTACTCATATAAAAATAATGTTTTGAATATCTTATAAGAAGTATGTGTACGAACCAAATAAACTATAAGTTTAGAATTTTATTAGTGTACGTTAATCGTTTGCTTGGGACCAATAGGCTACTAAAGTGGTGAGCCAATTTAAAATCGTTAGTTTCGTATTGATTGTTGATATTACTGCAGATCAAGTTGTACCATAGAGGTAACTCTAAGACTAGAAGGTCCCGAAGAAACGTGCTCAACTTTTTGGCTCAGCTCTGGTACTCTCTTCGGTCCCAAGCTAATCGATTCACCCCTCGAAACATAGGAAAAACCAATAACCCCTCATTTTATCTGTCAAACTTTCATAGCGAATCAAAACAAACATTGCGTAGTACTAGAATTTCGACTAGAATAGGGTACGGTAATCGTTTGCTTGGGACCAATAGGCTACTAAAGTGGTGAGCCAATTTAAAATCGTTAGTTTCGTATTGATTGTTGGTTGTACTTCCCCTAGGGCGCTACTCATTTAAAATGTTAAGATTTTTATCATTTTTTTTTCCTGAGCATGTTAACTACGGCGCAAACCATTTTAAATTAAACTTTTTTTTTATTTTTTTCCATGGACTTGTCTACCATATCAGGCATAATATTTGATAACGTCACAAAAGCTTTTGAAACAAACTTTTAAAGCCCTTACACGTAAATCGAAGTACGCTCACGCAAACCAACAACATCATCGGATAGGGGCAACTCGCACCTTTTCAAAAGTGATATTGGTTTGCGTGGGTGTACTTTGGTTCGCGTGTAAAGGGCCTTCAGAAGTTTGTTTACAAATGCTTTTGTGCCGTTATCAAATGTTACGCCTGATATAGTCGCTTTATTTATAGTCTGGCGGATAGAGTTTCGATTTAACAAAAAGCGGAACCAATTCAATATATTGCAGACCAACAATTGAAAAGGTACTATCAACTTTTATAAACAAAACGTTGATTATTCTTTCCTCGCCAATCGAACGCAAATTACCAGCATTATCGGATAGGGGAAACTTTCCCCAACCCAATGATGGTATTAACACAGACAAACAGACATAACACTCGCAATATGTTCATCGAACAAGCATTTATCGGTCAATTTCAAAGTATCTTAGTTGGTAGTACCACCACCTGTGGCGCGCATAGTCAATTCCCTTGCGTTTGACGTTTTCACACTACCGCCATCTGTTCAGCGTACTACCCACCACAGTGTACTCAACAGATGGCGGATATGTTTTAGCGACGATGTTTTACAGTGAGAAATATTCAATGTGTTATGTCTGTTTGTCTGTGGTATTAATTTGCGTATGCGAGTCTTGAGTCACGCGAAAAGGGGTTCCGAAGTTTTGTTCGCAATAACTGATGTGCTCTTTTCTGTTGTAGATCGTGAATTGCTCGATTGGTTCCGCTATTTGACAGCTCAATTTATTCCCGAGATTCTATCCGCCAGACTATGGATATAGCGACTATAAAATTAACAGCATCATCGGATAGGGGAAACTTTGTAGGGGAAACTTTCCCTAACCCGGTATTGGTATTGGTTTACATAAACGAGCCTTGAGTCCAGGCCAGTGACAAGGCCTATACCAACAGCAGCGTTTGACAGTAGGCAGCATGTCCCGGGCTCAAATCATTTATTTTGCTGTGCTCTGCCCGCTGTCACTGTATAACATGTTGCCTACGCGCCTGCCACTGCGTTGCTTGAGTCACTAGAAAAGGTTTTCCGAAGTTTTGTTCACAAAAACTGATGTGCTCTTTTCTGTTGTTGGTTGTGATATGCTAGATTGGATTTATGGAATGTGGCTTTTTTATTAATGTATTAAAACTGTTGAAATTAGGATAGCTGTCAGAGGATAAATTCTTGATAAAGTACAGATATGTAGGTAGTATTGTATGCGCCGCCGCCGATGTGTTTTGGCTTACGCCGACGCCAAATGGCCCATGACCGATGGCCGTCACGCCACCTAAAATAAGTTTCTATACCGGTGCTTAGCAAGCCTGGAGATAGATCAGTGCACGGTCCCTAACCTCACTTTTGCTCCCTATCATTTTGCTTCTGAGTAAAAGAGATAGCAACGAATGGGAGCCAAAACAAACCACCCAAAACTGTCAAAACTTACGGGTGAGAGAAGAGTGCGGCAAATCTTCGTGAACTGATCAATTGGGCCAGTATTTCTTCTTCTTCTTTCCTTTATTTAACGTCGGTCTCTGTTCCGCAATCTAGTGCCAATCACCGACGGACATCGATTGCCATCCATTGACGGCAATCGAATGTGCAGGAAGGCAGCTTCCACACCTGCGTAGGATATCGCACCCATTGAACAAACATGGGCCGGGACCAACGGCTTTACTTCCCTTCCGAAGGAAGACGTGACCAGAGATTTTTATACCTCAGAAAAATCCCACCGACTCGGCTGGGATTTAACCCAGACCCATCGGGGTGTTGGAAAGCAGTCACGCTTACCACTACACCACCGGCGCCGGCTGGCCAGTATTTCCAAGACTCAACAACATTTTTTTTTTTTTTTTCGATGATTGTCCACGTTAAGAGAGGGGCGCTGTGATGCAACATATACAAGATTTGCGGGAATGGTACAGATTTTTAGTCAATTTTTTATACAGAAATGTGTATTACAGATTACAGATTTTTGTAAAAAATATACATATTTTTACAGATTTTCAGAAAAAAAGGAGATATATACAAAGCCTAAAATAAAGATGAAGGCATCACTGGAGGGGCGTTTGGTGGTGTGCCATTATTTTTATTTTCTCTGAATCAGCAGCATTGAAATAAAAGAGTGAGTTTATTGAAATCGTTCACTCATTTCGTGATTATTTTTATTTTTCAGTTTAGTAGCATTCTAAGTACGCTCTAATAATTTCAATTTTATAGTGACAATTCTTAGTGTTATATTTATCTCATCATTTTAATAACTATCATTTATCAATCATTATTTTACATTACCAATACACTATTGCAAGTGTGTCCTACAGTGCAATTTTTTTTCTGTTAATTATTACCACAGTTTAGATTTTGTTGCCACGCTAAAACTTATTCGTTAAATTGGCATTTTCAATTATCTTATCCCTTTATTCTTTATACAATACTTTTAAGTACGAATGTGTAACGCAAAAATGTTCTACAAGCTGCAAAAATACTACCAGAGCAGCGAACTTATGTACAGATTTTGCAACTGTCCAGTTTTAGTTGAGTTCGTTTCAATGTTTCGTTTTCGTCGTTGTTCTACCTACAAGATAAGTTTTGGTGATTCTTAGAGCCGATTTCGAATGCATGCGATTAGTAAAATAAAGAAACATGTTTATTTGTCCGATACTATGCTGAATACGGTTCAGACGATTGAGCATTCATTATGTGTTTTCTGTTATATCAATTACGTATTCTTTTCATATTAAATGCTTCTAAAGGTAGGCATTTTATTGATTAACAGTGACTTAAATTATTTGCTTAAAAATCGGGACAAGAATTTGGTTGGAATTATCAGAAGTTTTAATGCTTGAGACATTGCACTTTTGCGTTTTGGACTATACAAAAATGGCTTGCGAAGGGGTCAATCAATCATATCGTTAAGATAAATAGTCAACGAAAAAGTAAATCATAAAAGTTCATATAACAGTTTTTTTTTGAAAATCATCACTCGATTGTCTTGCCCTTCAAAGCCGTGTAGTAACAACTAAAGCATTATGTAATTATTTACAATAGAGCATTTTGCGAAACAAAAATAATAATAATAAGCACTGACCCTACAAACTAATGACTGATCCTACGGATGGGAGCTAGAATAGGAGAGTGAACTCGCTACTAGCAATTCTAATGTCAAAAGGTGGCCACGTTCGGACTATTGCTGCGACACTTTATCGAAATGGCCGATCCATTGCTACTGTTGGCCTCAGAACGTTGACGATCGATGGCCATGAGGTTGAGATTTTCCTGTGATGCCGAATGGTGCGAGGAACTGCCGAGTAGGAGATTGTTCCCATTCGAGTCACAAGGATGCGGCGAAGGTAAGCTAACATTCCCTGCTCCAACTCCTCCTCCTCCACCACCTCCTCCTCCGGCATGATTATGATGTAGCGGGTTTTGCAGTCCTGCTAAGGAGCGGACTTGCAGTAGAAGTCCACTGTTCAGCAAGCGGGCTTGATGTTCCTGTGCTTTGGCGCGAAGGCAGGCAATTGAATTATTTCTGTGGGGAAAAAAGATAGGCCATGTTATTGTATTTGAGGGTATGCGTTTGAATGTTTTGCGCAAAAGATCAGTCACTGTAAGTGTAAGTGGAAAAATCTAAAAATAATATTTGCATGTTCCACAATAAGTGTTCGGAAAATTATGGGGTTGAAAAGTTCAGCACAACGGGAAAAAATACCTGAAAAAAAGTAGCTTTAATAAGAATCAAATAATTAAAAGCACGGGTTTTACAGATTATCCCAAAAAAAAAAAAAAACGCAGAAAGATTTGGTAAAACAAAAATTCATTCTTCCAAAATTTTACCGAAGAATTTGTAAAAAATACCGATCGGTTCGGTAATTGCAAAAAATCAATTACAGAATTGGTGAGATTTCGGTAAAATTTTACAGATTTCTGTAAAAAAATCTAAGTGTGTATGCATTTCACGCACTCACACTCTCACGCCAAAAAATATTCCAGCTTTAAACTCACAAAAACCACTCAAACGTCATGCATGATGCATATTTGAGTTTCTGAGTTTTTTTTTCCGAACACTGTCCACAATATAGGAAACATTTGTAAGTTCTAACAATCTTGATTTTTTGTCCCTAGTGTATGATTTAGAATCTGGTTTCGGACATATTCGGATTTTTTTTTCTCTAAATCGTAAATTTGTCTCAGAATCTGAAATGTTTCCTAATTTTCAGAAATTCGAAAACATTTCGAAGGACCCTACTCTGAAGGTCATAGGCTGAATACGTTATTAACTTTGAAATTGAGCACGACCATAATTGACCACCCTTGGTTGGGGGCCGTTCATAAGCCACGTAGACTTTCTAGGGGAAAGAGGGGTAGCAAAAAGTCTACGCTAGTCTACGAGGGGGCATTTGAAATTAGTCTACGTAGCTTAAATTTGTTTTCCAAAATATCTGATTTATCATAAGCTACAAATAAAAGTCTTTGCAAATATGCCGTATATTTTTCGATTTGTTCGCGACATATTTTTCATAATGAGAGAGAGAGAAGGATTAGTATTTTCCATTTAATTCCACTACTTTATTTGCTTATCCTTGACAGATACGCGTATTTCGTCTACAATGTGCAGACTTCTTCAGTGTCTTGTACTAATACTCGTACTAAGTACTAAGTCGAGTATCAGTACAAGACACTGAAGAAGTCTGCACATTGTAGACGAAATACGCGTATCTGTCAAGGATAAGCAAATAAAGTAGTGGAATTAAATGGAAAATACTAATCCTTCTCTCTCTCTCTCATTATACAGGTATTCCACTAAGACGCCCACATTCATCAGGATATTTTTCATATCAAATGCATTGGCTCACGAAGCACACAGTACATGCTCTAATGTGATTTGATTGTCGTATTTTGTTCTATCGTGTATTAAAACAGTAAAGTTGGCATATCAACTGAGGATCTAATTTATCTCAAGAAAAGTAAGTCAAAAAGATAAATTACCATTTTGTTCAATACAATCATTTCTCTTTTTTTTTTCTTTATTAAAGAGAATTTTAGCCCTAGGCTGGATCGTCTCTACTCATTTATCTTTATTGTTTATTCATGAGCTTCAATTAATTCGCAGACAACATATCAAGAAGACTGGAAAGTCTCCCGTTTTCTCATATGCCGCTATGAGGCGGCCAAAATCGCGTCATCTGCCGCTCAAAGGTAAAAGAGGTGGTTTATCACTCAAAATCGCAAAACCGTAGGTCACTCATTAACTAAGGAAACATTTTCTTGCTTTTTTTAAAACCCTCTATGACAACCTGATGACGCTGGCGTTGAACAATTTACACTAGACACTAAGTGCTGGTAGCGCCAAGTGGCAATTTTCAACTGAAAATTGATCGATACTACCGCCAAATTGATAGAAAGTGGAAAATATATAGAGGAAATCAGGAGATGCTAGCGCCACGTAACGGCGACGTTCCCACTTATCTTTACACAAGTTTCTGGTCGAACGTTGGACGTCTGTTCTCTGTGGTCTAGGGGTATAGGGACAATGGTACATAGCGCACCCCTTAGGCAGAATGCACCAACTGACTTTCATTTGTGTTTTTCAAGCATTTTTCGTAACCTTTTTTATGTCTTTCCAGGAAAATCAAGGAAAATTTTGCTCGTCTACACTGAAAACGAAACTAACTCAGAGAGTAAGTCACTTTTACTAAGTGATGAGTAACGTTTACTGATTCGTTTGGAGAAATTTCTAAAAGCGTAGGTCACTCAGAGCATAACGCTTTTAGAAATTTCTCCATGCGAATGAGTAAAAGTGACCCAATCTGACTGAGTAAGATTGGTTTTCAGTGTATGAGTAACCTACGAATTTGAGAGAACGAAACTCAAATTTGAGTTGGTTTAATCGGCCGTGAAAACGAATTTGATAGCAAAGATTACAACCTCAGAAACAATAATTTAGTGGTTACAAATTGATACTTCCACATTCGCCCAAGCGCAGCGCAACCAACAATCAATACGAAACTATCGATTTGAAATTGGCTCACTACTTGACTAGCCTATTGGTCCCAAGCAAACGATTAACGTATCCCATTCTAGTCGGAGTTCTAGTACTACACAATGTTTGTTTTGATTCGTTATGAAATTTTGACAGATAAAATGAGGGGTTATTAGATTTTCCTATGTTTCGAGGGGTGAATCGATTAGCTTGGGACCGAAGATAGTACCAGAGCTGAGCCAAAAAGTTGAGCTCGTTTCTTCGGGACCTTCTGGTCTTAGAGTTACCTCTATGTCGCAACTACATCTGTTGCTCAGATTCTGATCAAGTTGCCAGTCTTATTGATAAGATTTTCGATTAAAGCATTATTTTGAAAGATTTGCTTCATACTTGACAAATGCAATTATTAGTTTCAAAACTTCATAGTAATTTTGTATTGCTTATTTATTTAACTCTAATTCTACCACGATCAGACAGCATGTTATAAGAAAGACAAGAAATTTGTTATCAAGATAAACTTAACTGCTTAGTCCAGACTTTTTACTAGTGTTTAGCTTGTGTTTTGCGAATACTCCATTCCATTCCAGAGTGTTTGTATGATCAGTGTAAATTCAATTCCTCAGCTTTTGTCGTAGGCTGACTGATAAACAACTGTATATACAGTACAGTATCTAATTATTTCACCTTATGAGTTATAATTCTTCAGAATTTGCATAAAAGCGAAGACAACATATCAAGAAGACTGGCAACTCTTCCATTTTCTCAAACGACTGGCATAAGACAGGCACAATTGCGTCATCTGCCGCTCAAAGGTAAATGCTCCGAACGAATTGGATAGCAAAGGTTCCATCCTCAGAAGATGGGTTTGTGCATTTGCTCATTTTTCTATGCGTTGCTTCCACCTTCGCTCGAACACAGCGCTACCATAGAGGTGCTACGTCTGAGACAGAAAGGTCCCGAAGAAACTTGCTCAACTTTTTGGCTCAGCTCTGGTACTATCTTCGGTCCCAAGCTAATCGATGCACCCCTCGAAACATAGGAAAATCCACGAACCCCTCATTTTATCTGTCAAACTTTCATTGCGAATCAAAACAAACATAGTGTAGTACTAGAATTTCAACTAGATGGGGTATAGTTGAAGATGCTAATTTCAAATAACAGACTGTAGTGGTAATTTTTATACGATAGATGGAGTAGATGAAAGCATAGAGTTGATAGTTCCGCGTCATCTGCCGCTCAAAGGTAAATGCTTCGAACGAATTTGATAGCAGGGTTTGTGTATTTGCTCATTTTTCTATGCCTCAGTGCTATTGTATCTGTCGCTTGGATTCGGTCTTGGTTGCCAGTCTTCTTGATATGATGTCTTCGCTTAAAGCAACTTTTTAACTTTACTTTACAGATGCAATTTCCAAACCTACGACTGGATGACTTCCTTCAAATAACAACTGAAGTGCGGTAAAACATCGGTAGAACTGTTTTAAACACACCGTTGGTACTTGAGCGGTCGGTTTTCATCTCTTTTTGCCAGTGGTGGTGGGGGGGGGGGGGAGGGACACCCCTCACCATCCCCCTCCAAATGGGGAGTTTGGTAAAGAGAGATAAAAAAACCGATTTGTACCTTCCCTAAAAGTTGTCCTAGCTCGCTATTCTAATATCTATATGCAATCTTCACACTGCCGTACTCTAACGAAACTATCAACTCTATGCTTTCATCTATCTATCGTATAAAAATTACCACTACAGTCTGTTATTTGAAATTAGCATCTTCAACTATGTAAATCGTTGACTTCACGTAGAAGTAATACTAAAAACATATAGTCAAAGTAGATGGGGTAAGTTAATCGATTTGCTTGGGACCAATAGGCTAGTCAAGAAGTGAACCAATTTAAAATCGTTAGTTTCCACCGGTTGGCGCTACTGTGTCTGTCGCTCGGATTCAGGCAAAGTTGCCAGTATTCTTGATGTAGGCCGGAATAATTTAGCTAAGTCATGAACCCGCATGCAAAAGTGATGAATTGGTTAGCGTCTGATCTATTCTGGACAAATTATTTTTCTCTAGATCAAAAACTCCTATGGTTTTGACAGTTCGGATCACTGCACATTTAAATCGGCCGTTTACGATTTTCGGGCATAAGTTAGAATTAAGTGTCATGTCGGTTTGTCGGTGATTATAGCTCTATCTTAAAACTTCAAATGAACAGATATCAGCTCCCAAAAACATACAGTGATGAAACTATAACTTCCTGTTTACTGTAATAATGCAAACGTGGAGTTCCAGTTTCATTCCTGTATGTTTTGTAGAAGCTGAAATGTGCGCCGTTGAAGTTTTAAGATTAGCCTTGAAGCGAAGACAACAAATCAAGAACACTGACAACTCTTCCATTTTCTCATACGAACGCTATGAGACAGGTACAACCCGTAAAAAAAAGAACCGTAGAGGTACAATGAAATGTATTGTAACCATACAATAGAGTTTATGGTATTTACAATAAATCGTATTCTCCACAACGATAAGATAACAATAGAATGTATTGTTTCTACAATAGAATCTATGGTAAATGGGGGAATATACAATGGATTAAGGGGGTCGTTATGTATCTTAACCATACGAAAAATCACTTTTTCCCGAACAAACTTGAACCATTAACCATTAATTGTATTGTTGTTCTATTGTTGAAAACGCTTACTATATGGGACGTATTGTACATCTATTGTAATAACCATATGTTAAAAATTCGTGTACTATATACGCACAATAAGATCGATTGTTGACAATAGATTTACTTGTAATTGTATTTTATTTTATGGTAATTGTATGGTTATTTTTTTCCGGGAATCGCGTCATCTGCCGCTCAAAGGTAAATGCTTCGAACGAATTTGATAGCAAAGATTACATCCTCAGAAGAAGGGTTTGTGTATTTGCTCATTTTTCTATGCGTCACACAAGCGCAGTGCTATTGTATCTGTCGCTTGGATTCGAGCAATGTTGCCAGTCTTCTTGATATGATGTCTTCGCTTAAAGCAACTTTTTAACTTTACTTTACAGATGTTGCTACACACAAAAAACGAAAATAGTGTCAGTAAAAATGTTGACTTTTCAATTTAAAAGCAAGGTTGCAAAGACTCATTTCAGCTAAAATAATGTTTTTCGGAATAATAAAACCAAAAGATGGTATGATGGCATGTTTTACTTGTAACTTACAAGAAGAGGTTACAAAGTATGCGTTGGAAACATAAAACCTGTAAATTTTGCTTTCTATGAGTCACAATCAGCGATTTGCTGATCGCTGAGTGAGTGAGTGAGTGAGTGAGTGAGTTTGTGAAAAATCGCTGATTGTGACTCTCATGAAGTGAAATAAACAGGTTTAATATGTCAAACACATTCTTTGCAACCTCTTCTTGTATCCTACCAATTCAAAATTTGATCATGGCATCTAATTATTTCATAATTTAGAAAAGCATTGTTTTAGCTGAAATGAGTCTTTGCAACCTTGTTTAAAAGTATCCCTTTGAGACAAAAATATTTAAAAACAACAAGGTAATTTCAATCCAAAAGTAATTGTTTTGACTTTAACTTGTAGTTTTAAAAGCTCAAATTTTAAATTCGAAAATTGGTTTAGCTGTCGAAATTGCTTCTTCATAGGAAGATTTTTACCCATTTGTAACCAGTTGGTTACAATCCGTGGATTTTCGTTTGTATGAGTTGTTGTTGTTTGGAAAATTCACGTATTTTAATATAAAAGACAGAAGGCAACACACAGCAGCGAGAGGGTTAGTACCGCTGCAAAAACACTCGAACGATACTACAGGGAGGACAATTAAGCTAAAAATGGAGAATGATCGGCAAAAGGCATGCGAGTGGCCATGTTCTAAAAGAAATAACCTTCTAATTGGCAGAAGTAATCAGGCGTCCGTGTAGACCGGTATCGTGAAGTGTAGTGCATATATAATACAACCCCCCCCCCCCCCTTGTGGGGTTTGGGCTGGAAAGCCTACCTCCGTTCAGGACCTCTTGTGCTTTTGTACATTTTGTACACCTCGTACCGTAAGCAAAACGGTTTTACACGGCTCGGCTCGGAAGTCAAGATGGCTTCCGAGCCTAATAGTAAATGATCCTCGATCGTCCGTCAGGGACGATTCCCTCAGGCCGGTGGCCTTAATTGCCAAGGAGGGTCCCGTCTCGGCTCGACCAAGGTGGCCATGCCACGGTCAGCCGATGCCGTCAACGACGGAAGACGCCTGCCAGCCAAACGAGCCAGCAACGCCTGCTGAGCCGTATGTGGCTGATGAACGCCACCAGATCCGCCATTCTCCCAAAGCGGCAACAACACTGTCTGCAGCCCGCGCCGCAAGTTTCCGGCCACACGGTAGTGCAGGAGCAGCCGTGTGGGCCAACGCCAGCGTCGCGATGCCGAAGGAGAATCTGCTGCAACAGTGAGTACCGTACTGTTCATAAACTCTCGCATACACGCCACATATATGTGAAAACCCACACCCACACGCCACAGAAAAGGGCAAATAAATGTTTTAGAAAATGTGAATATTCCTGTGTTTCATACTTTGTCCGCGTAGCCCCTCCGAATACCCAGTAACATGCCGGCCCTGCGACACAGTTCAGGGGTCTCATGCTACTGAGCTAGTTACCCGGGAGTGTCTGGTCATGCCATAGTCACACATTACTGGGTAGCGTAAGTATCGTGTGGTGCCCGTTCACCGCTCGACCTCCATTTTCCAAAACTTGCTGAAAAAATTGGAAAAATTAGCTCTAAATATGCGTTTTACCGACTAATTCATTCGTTGCAGATGCTTGTTGACTATTTTGAAGCATTTTCACTATTATTTCGCTGATTATTGTCGAAAAAACACGATTGTTTACATCGATATGAGCGGTGAATGGAGGGGTTTCCTGGTCACTGGTCACTCCAAAAATAAACTTAAAATAGACATTTCAATATTTTTTTCATAATAAAAGCGAGTGTTTGATTAAAATCTAATATCTCCATAAGAGACGGACCAGCCCACGGCTGAATGTCTCTCTAATAAAGGAAAAAAAAAAATATCCACTAATTACAAATCATGAAATGCGTTAAATAGTCAGCAAAGATAGAAAATTTAAAAAATCACGATATCACAATATCTCCACTACGACATAGGCGGTGAATGGAGCCCCTGGTAGATGTACAAATATGTCGTGAAATCAATTTTAACAACATTGTTTTGGATATTTTAACTTTCTTTCCACATTCTCAAGATAATAACCTTCAAGCTAGTGCAAAAATATACTAACACATTTATGAAAAATAATTTTACTAGGGGAAATGGATGTAATGTCGGCTAAATGTCCCTAATTTGGGCCCATACATGAATTCAGCAATCGACTAAATTTTCGATAGCGACCAAAAATATCCATTAGTACAGTACCGTCCCAATGACGCGTTCATCTAGATAAAATTGATAAATAGCAGATTTTTAGTGATGAGCCCAATCTTAGATCCATAGGCCAACATTAGAAATATTTCCTCTATCGATGTGATTTTGGTTTTGCTCTAAAGTGACCGGAGAACGGGCACCAAATCGGCAAAAAGCGCTCCTTTCAAACTGGTTTTAAAAGTAAAAGTTATCCGCAAAAAGTGTCTCGATCCGGGTTTTAACTGTTTGAAACCTTCGCCAGGTGATAAAATCCGGCCGGAAGAAAAGTACAGTTTCCATGAAGTGGAAGAAGGGGTTCAGGCGGACGGGAGTTCGGCGCTGCATTATTCACTGAGATCATCTGGTCTTAATTATGGAAGTGGTCACCAGCAAGCATGTTCACAATTTCACAGATGTAGCAGAAGAACGAGGACTCAACGACTCAAAGCGACCAAGTACAACCAAACCAGCCACGAGCTGGAACTGTACTACCCATAATCGCATATCAGTCCCATCTTTGCTTGATTTCCTATCCATATGGGACTGATATGCGATTATGGGCAGTGTACGTGGTCACAGGGACATTTTTTACGTTCAATGTTAATGGTGAGTACTGGAATTCGAATTTTTGCCCAGTGTTTACCATAATGACTGACTCTCCACAGCGCTTCCATCCTCGGACCTGTCGATTATGGCCATCAAATCGCTCTTTCTGCCGGAACTAGTAAAAATCCCCTTCGCCAAAGCCGTCATTCCTATCCACAGACGGAAGGATTTATCATCGCAACATCAAAACAGCACCATACATTTTTTGAAGAAGGAAGAGCATATGATGTTCATTAAATTCAATAATTACTATTTTATATGTTGTAAATAAGCATTGCATATAAAATAAGCAACATATGTTTCGAAATGATGAAAAATGATGTTGTAGTGTTAATAATTCATGCATATAAATTGAAAGTTTATTGTTTCATTTAAAAAAAATATACCAAACTTTCTTGTCAGTAAAAGTGTTTTGAAACAAAAACAATCCGCTTTTAATTTAAGTGCTGCCATGCTTTTGATTTGACAGCAGTACAATTCATTTCTAAAGTTTCAAATTTTAAAAGTTCTGAGTAAAACTTGGATTTGACAGTTGGCTGACTTTCGTTTTGAAAGCTATCCGCTAGCAATGTTTTAATTTTTTATTTTAGCAATAATTTTTCTTTCGTTCTTTTTACAATCTATGCGTAGCGGCGCCGGTGGTGTAGTGGTAAGCGTGATTACCTCTCACCCTAGCAGGCCTGGGTTCAATCCCAGTCGGCGCCGCCGGGATGTTCTAAGGCATACATCTCTGATCACGCCTTCCTTCGGAAGGGAAGTAAAGCCGTTGGTCCCCGGTTCATGAGTTGATGGGTCGATAGGTAGGGTCTAGGTGTGGGAGCTGCCTCCCTGGCGTCGGTAGTATAGGTGCTCAGTACGGAAAACAAGATCGACGGAAAACAAATCAAAGAAAAAAAATACAATTGATGCGATTTATTTTTTATGCAGAAAACCGAAAACTGTAGATTTTCACAAAATTATAGTCGAATTCGAAAAATTTGGTTCACTTAATAGTTTTAATTTCCACCCATCTGGCCACCAAATATTGTTTCCGTTTTCGCTACTATAATCGATATTTTTGCAAATTTTTTGATATCTGCCTAAATTATTTTAATAAATAACTTTTTCCCCATATGAAGGTGGCGCCATGCTGTTAGTAGTTGTGATCAGGGTTACTTCTACTCACTTGCTATAAAAAAATGTTTTTCGGAATTATGAAATCATGAAATAGTATAATGCTAATTAGTACTTGTAAGTTACAAGGAGAGGTCATGAAGTATATGTTTGACACATAAAATCTGTCAATATTGCTTTCAGTGCGTCACAATCAGCGATTTTACGACTCGTGAGCGCTCACTCTGAGTGAACGCTCACGAATCATAAGATCGCTGATTGTGACGTTCTGAAAGCGAAATTGACAG
>NW_027041262.1:0-35394 GCF_037179485.1 Ochlerotatus camptorhynchus | reverse complement strand
GAGTGTAAGAAGCCTCCACGGGGTGCCTTTTTATGTAGTTGTGATATCGCGGGATGAGCTCTTAAGGCACAATATGGTATACGTCAGAGAAGTACGTAGAGAATTTATCTCAATTACAGGTTTAATAACATATTTCGACAGTGAGCATGCATAAGGGCGTATACGCGATGATCGATTCTCTTCATCGTTTTTCTCTTTGCTCCAGCTAAGCGAAACAATTTTTTAGAATTTGTTCAATGCAGAGTTGTAAGAGGTTGTACTGGCTATCAAAAGCAACAACAAACGTACCGATAAACGTTAAATCTAGCGAGTTAATAACAAAAGAGAAAATCGATGAAGAGAATCGATCATCGCTTGTACGCCCTTATGAATGCTCACTGTCGATTTGTTTACCTGTTTATGTTTTGAGCCTCTGTTATGACATACACAATTCTATCCAGGTATACAACTAATAGAGGACAGAAAAAAGTCACATGAGTTTGTTTGTTGATTATTTGGGTATATTTGAGAGTATTAGTAGTTGAGTAGTACTTATAAACTTGTTTCTTTTCCGCTGCGTCTAAATAGAAACGGGTAAGTCTGACAGCTACCATACTTGAGAATGAATTGTCTGTTTTTTAATATATATTCATGGAAAAACATCTCGTTGCTGGACATCACGACTAACATTTGAAAATGGCCCAAAATGTAGAAAATTATTATAATTATTTTTTTTAAATTGCATTAACTTGAGAACGGCTGGACTTAGGAAAAAAGTTTTTATATAAAATGTTTTTGAAAATTATGCGTAGAATCCAAATAAATTACTATTTTACTAAAAAATATGCAATTTCACCAACTTGTAAAAACCAACAAAAATTTCAAAAATTATAATTTTTTTTTTAAGAAAGTTACCAGTATACACTCTTCACCAAATATTAGGACATTTTTTCAGTTTTCTTGAAAAAAAAAATTATAAAGATCGAAGGGGGGGTGTTTTGAGATAATCATCGTTTTACGTTTTTTAAATACTAATTTACTAAGTTTTTCTTTCAGTGTATTTTTTTCCGCAAAGATAATTTAACTACCTAAAACTTCTTCTCATATGCCATTTTGATCAGATCAATAGTTTTCATGTTATGATTTTTTGAAAAAAAAAATAATCCATTTTTTATACGCCCTTTTCAAAAGTTACTCTGGAGGAAAAAATCATATTTAAATGAAAAATGCAACCATTAGTAGCAGCGAACACGTGAGAAATGTTTCATTCAAATCGGAAACACTCATGACCAACCGGTTTGCGTTTTGGGCTGGAAATGCTCTAACCCGAATGATTTCTGGGATTGATAATACCGTGCCTTTACTGACTAGGCCATCTGAGGCTCCCAAAGTGAAAGTGAAAACCTTGATTAATCCACCTACCGGTTACAAGTGCTTTCTCGTATAATATTAAATAGCATCAGTACATATTCATATTCCACAGTTGGCCTGCTTATTATGTTGCTGCGCATTCTACCTGCCACATTGGACATCCCACTCCTCATACGTCAATGGGTCTTAGACCACAGGATTCTCTTTAGTCCTGGGACGCATTGTTGAAAACACTTTGGAAGCCCTTGATCTCTCTAACACGGGCCTGCCTATCGCTGCTTGTGCTCTTCACAGATGTTCCGGACCCGTTGTTGGATGTCGAGAGAAGGTCTTCCAACCTGTCTGTTTCAGTCTGTCAGTGCAGTATTGTATGCAGCTCTCTCCCTTCCACCACGACTCCATCGTCCAGTGATGCATTTGAACGGGCTCAATTTGAGATCCGAACTTACGGTCAAGTAGAATGAACGCCCGTGCAATTCATAAGAAAGAACTCGAGGTGGGTTTGCCTGAACGGAAAATGAACGCTGGGTACCTTTGTGTTGCTATGGTTCGTTTCACTGTTATTTGGTGTCTTCCGATATCCACTTATGGATAGACCTGGTTTGGTCATTTTTGGAAACTATGTAATGCTTCTCGGCAACCACAGAATCTATTTGGACGCAACAGTCGCCAAATAAACCGCCACGGCTTTATTGACCATTGAACCGAATAGGATACCACCAAATGGATACTAAGATCATATAAAATACTTTTTAAAAATTTTCGAACAGGTCAACTAGTTCGGGAAATATGACCAAGACACGATCCGGTTTGTATGGGCCATGAGACTAAATCTGTCCTAAAACGAATAAATCCCATCATGTAACACCTCAAATGAAATGAGAATTCAAAATCTAGTTCAAAAGTAGCCATTTAAAGTGGCCACATCTGGTAATGTTTTAAGAACCCCGGAAAGTGGCCAGTTTCTGACTTGGTCAAAATCCATAATGCAATACAGGGGTTGTGCGAATTATAGGGTACTAGCAAAATTTTGTGCAACTTTGGACTGTTGTAGCTTCGTTGAATGTTGTTAGATTTTTAATCTTCAAGAAGCATTCGACTGAAAACCTAATCAAATTTCATGGTGTGGCAATGGAAGTGACCATGGTTACCGGATATCGGAGATATTCCGGGTTTTCGGAAAGCATGTCTAAATTGCTAAATTTGTGATAAGTTTTCTCAGGGTGTCCGTAACAAATTTGTGTTTTTTGTTCATACGCCGAAAAAAGAACCATTTTTAAAGCGAATGACGCACCAAAAGCTAAAATTGGCTCAGAATCAACCAAGATATGGCCATTTCCCTGGAATCGATCCTGAGGGAGTGTTCTTAGTTCGGTCTCTTGCCCCATTACAGTTTCAAAAAAGATTTGAGATGACTTTTTGAAAAAATCGTAAACATCTTTTGACGAGTTATAATTTGCATTACATTTCTGCTGTATGAAGGCAATAATATGAAGTTGCAATACGGTGTAGAAACTCCTATAAATATCCACTATTTGGCATATATAGAACGTAAAATTGTTAAGGTGGCACTTTTGCCCCACCCGACCCTAAGTGAGAGTTGACTACTCAAGCCACACACTAGAGTCGGTATATATAATGAGTCACGCCAAGAGTCACGCCAAGAGAAAAACAGTTGAACTCGCATCACGGTTTTCGAAAGATTCCATTTCTTTTCACTTGGCAACAGAGGACTGCTACATCAACTTCAAATGACTTCTAGCGAGCAAAAAAATAGCGGCTGTTGTAAATCATTATATCAGTGATTTTGTCCAATCATCTCAACAAAAAATAGTAGAAATTCTCATTACTGATCGTTACCAAACGTATCCCATGACAATTGAATGCTCACTGCGTGTTTATGATCATTTCTTCGATTATATTTTATATTTTATTGCAATACCTTTCGTGGACCTTTCATAGCATCGTAATGTTTGTTTACTTTGCACGATAGGTAGCCGGTTTGACAGTTCAATAGGTAGACTTGGCTTCACTCTTGGCGTGACTCATTATACGCTGACTCTACCACACACATGTTCTATGACAGTTTATATAACCTTTAAATGACTGGTTTTGGTTGTAAAGCTGATTACTCAACATAATTCTATGAATTTGTGTTACATGAGACTAAACCTTGAATGAAGTCACTGGTGCTAGATTCCCACCCGTTTTTGCATGCAAGTTGATGAAGATGATTTCGGTGGAGGAATCCGAAACGACGATATAATGGAACAAAGTACCGACACGGTCACTTACCCGCAACCACTTATCAACGCATTTCGCGTGGAATTCATGCGAACACGGTAGCACTCGCAACATTTGACGAGATTCGAAGTCACACATGCACACCACGCAGGATGTTTGATCCCCTAAAACGATAAAACAAATTTCGGTATAATTAAATCCATCGCAAAGCTCCAAACAGTTCAAATTTTGAGACCAAACCTGTATGTGTTTCCGCATTGAATTTGTAACTAGGCAGCTGATCGATTTCCGGCCGTGCGAGACCACGTGGTTTCGCCTCACCCAGGCGTTCTGCTAAGCTAAGTAACGCTTCGTAGTTCTCCGTTTCGTTAGAGTCGGGTGAGTTGAGGTCCGGCTGTTCATACATCGACAGCGGGAACATGGCTCTGTGAGATAAGAATTGCAATTTGATTTTTATGCTAATGAATACGGTATAGAAGCAGATTGACTTACAAGAAATTCAGCAGAATGCCGGAGTATGCGGACGGTGTAGCCGACAGGGATACCTGCGTTGGCTGTGGAGCTAGCGTTTGATGCTGTAGACTTGGATGGCGATGAGCCGGATGGGCATGTGGATGGGACGGTGGCGGTGGAGCTGGCCAATGGAAGCGGGTAAAGTTCCGGCGTGGAGCGGTGATAGCGCGGCGAGCCGTTCTATGCAGCAGCTCGAATTGGCCCGTGCGTCCCTGGAGAATATTCAACACGGTCGATATTTGGAAAATAATATGAAACATCTGAAACGCCCAATTCCTTTGCTATCTAGTATACTTACTTCCGTTGAAATATAGATTGGAGTTGGTGGCGATATCTGAGTCATTTGTGGCGAGGAATGGATATGTGCTGCGGCAAGTGGAGACACATGCAACGGAGAAGCACCAGTATGATCCAGCCCGTCAAGGGATAGCCCATCGGGTCGCTGTCATGGTAAAGGGAGACAATAAGATATCATTCATGTAAGTTAAATATAAGCCCGTTTTTCAAAACTCACCTGTTGAGCTAAGTGAGGATGCTGGTAATGAGGCTGATGTGGCTGTGGATGCGGATGGGGATGCGGATGAGGATGTGGATGTGGATGTGTATGTGGATGTGGATGTGGATGTGCATGTGGATGTGGATGTGGATGCGGATGCGGTACTGCAAGAGCAGCAGGTGTAGATGCGAAGGCTCCGAAGTGTCCTCCAATGTTACAGGTTTGAGCAAACGGTTGTGAATAGACTCCATGAACCTTTGGAGAAAACAATTATTTAGTAACGCACAAGATAACGTTGTTTGAAAAAATTACTTGGCAAGGTGGTATGTGCGGTGCGGCTGGGTGACCTGAGCAAATCGAGATGTGTGGTCCAGCTGAGTACGTCCACAGTTGCTCATGGTGACCCAATGGAAGGCTAACAGGAACTTGATTGATGTCAACCATCAGTGAGGGATGCTGATGCTGTGGCTGAGGTGGTGACGGTTGTTGGAAAACCTGTGGCATTGCCTCCCAAGGACGTGGCTGTTCACGGAATCTTGGTCTACGGATCGGTGGACTTCCCTGTTGCAATGGCACCAGACCGGGCTGATTCTGAGGCAAGTGCAAATGGTTGTGTTGGTTTTGATGGTGTTGACTCAGATGGGGTGGTTGCTGTAGCTGCAGCTGCTGCTGTGGAGGATGACTGTGATGGTTGCTGTGGTGGTTGTTATTGTTCCGAGGTGATCTTCGATGATCCCAAATGGCCGGTGGAGATTGACTAGGCATTCTTGAAACACGACGTCTTTTGCGTGATGGACTATCCGATTTGATTCCGTTGCTTCCGTCGGAGTTGTACGACGGACTTGGTGTTTGGTGGTTGTTCGTATGCGAACTGTTACCCTGATGATATGGCGGACTGATGCGTTCCCTGTTATTCTCACGACTATTTCGCATCGAATCCAACGACAGGACAGACCTTGCATCCAGATGTAGGTCTGACCCTCTGGATGAATTCGAAGGTCCTTCGAAATGATTCTGCAAGGGATTGGGAAGCATAGTTGAAAAAAAAAAATCTGTATTTATGTGAATATACATACCGAATGACGATCCAAAGTAGATGCACTATTGGTATGCCGGTTTCTATCCTGCATACTCATGTTATTTCGCCGGTCATTATGGCTTGGTCCAGCTCTAAGAATTTGTTGAGATCTATTATTAACACTACCATCTTCAGTAGCACCGTAAGGCATTAAGATTGGACGATTGGTGATTGGAGGGGAATGTAATTGCATTGGTGGGGATTTTGGTGAGTATGTGAAGGATTCTTTAGGACTACTCCCGTTATTATCACTGCATAGTGGTAGTAGTAGTGGTAGTGGTAGTGGTAGTAGCAGTAGAAGAAAAAGTAGTAGTACGTGTGTATTTTGAACATTTTTTTTTGCAATTTATTTACCACAACGGACAAAAAGCATGCGGAAGAAAAATCAAAAAACAATCATATATTAATTAGAAAATAAATTACAGTTACAATAAGCTTATGTATAATATTCGTTGCCTACAAAACTGTTATATGAAGAGATTGGAAACGTTCGATCGAATCGGAAAGCTATTTGTGATATAAAACATGAATGAATGACTAGAGCGAAACGGCAAGATAATATCAATCGACTCGCGACTACGCAACCGTACACCTTAAATGCGGGGTGGTTCGAAGGAAAGCATGAATGTTAGTTGAAGATGTGCAAACATTCTGAACCCATTCAAACGATTACTGTCTACCTTGCGTGGAGCATTATTTATATCACAAATGGCTATCAACCACATAACTATAGAAAAAATTACACCAGATTTATTGATATATGTATGCGAAAGGACAACATTTGAAGCCAAGTAACAAAAGGAATGGTTTTCCAATTATACCTACACTGGAACATTGGTTTCAAATGTTGTTCACAGAATTCTATTGCTATCGGTTGGGGATAATGTTTTCAGAGATGGACACACAGCATGTGGAAATACGGAGCTAGTTTTGATTTTATTTTAAAACCTCTTATTTCAAACCTTAAACCTGAACATTCATAACGTGGTATTTTGCATATTGTCTTTCTATGTTGATCACAATATGGCAGTTTATGAGCCTTTCAAATAAACGAACTAGGGTAGATGTACCAATTATGGCTATACGTGGAATACCATAGGCCATAATCGGTACACAGCATAATAGGAACGTATAGCCATAACTGGTACACCTACCCTAGATAAAAATAAACAATATGGCAGTTTGTGGATTTTCAAATGCACAGTGGTGCAGAATGGGATTTAAGTAAGACAAAAGTCCCAGTGGTTTTGTCTTAAGTTTTAAACATTTAGTGACTATTTATGGCTCAAAAAGCTCCTGCTTATGGTTATTCTAAAACATAGGATGGTTCTCAAATAAATTATTAATCAAAAACTAATTTTCTTATTTTTGAAAATATTCGGCAAAGTTTTAATGAGGTGCATCTCAAGACAGAAACATATTTTTTTCTATCTCTAAATGTTTATATTTTTAAGCCTTATTTCTTAATTGACTGTTCGAGACATCGAATGGGTTATTAGGCCAAAATATTAAATGTTGCTCGCTTTTCAACGTAAGGTCGTAATTTTAATCGCAAAATTATGAGAATTTTTTCAAGTACTGCAGATTTCATCTGTTTTTGCCGAATGTTTTATTTTAAACTATTTTTAAAGATCTTCAATCCAGGCCATTGTTTTAGATAAATATATAATAATGTTTCCAATATATCAGCAGAGAGATAGCTATCTTGAAAATTTTGCAAAGTCCGAGGGTAATGAAAATTGTTCTCATGAAGTCTTTAAGTTCAATAGTTTACTATTCAAATTCAGTATAATGACCCATTCGGTATAACGACCCATTCGGCCTAGTTACCCATTTGGCCTAATGTCATTCGGCCTAAAGGCCCTACACTCTCCACGTTCATGCTGCTATGATCACTTGGATGAAAGGAGAAATGTTACAAACTGCACTCTAGAGTCTTTTGCCGTTTAATCGACTTTCTTTATCTAGCACATGGAAATGAATTTTCCCCATAGTTTGTATCCATACAAACATCTACATTTTTGAAGCTCTAAAATAAACTCGAGTTTTGTTTATTTCATCTAATGTGTTTAACGCATTATTTCTATAATGCCTAGTTAGACTATCAGAACGAAACGAAAATGAAAAAGAAACACGCTTGCTCATCCCTTTCAGTGAAAGTAACGTCGATTTTCGAGTTGAAACGAAATATCACCGTTTTTTTAATTTATTTCATATGCGCTATGTCCTGTTTCGTAACTTTTTTTTTAGATAATAATGTTGTTGGGAAATAAATCGAACATCTTACATGTAATCTTCAAGTGTTTTCACATGAACGTCATGAAACCTCGGTTGATGTGTTTCATGAAAAACGAAACTATCAAAGTCGAGCGCTCTTTCAATCGTCCGCTTCACCGAAGCTTGAAATTTGTTTGTAGACGCCGACGGAGGAATGCTGCGAAGATGCTTGACTTCAACAGAAAAAGAAAGCTAGCAGTCTCTTTGTCACATCGATTTTGTCGATAAAAGCTGATATTGTAACGCCCTGATGCAGACCGCTCGCAATTGTTCAATTTAGAGGCCTGTCCAACGTTTTTAAGTCAAGGGCCAAGTGCATATGTCAATGCATATCACCTGGCTGGCCATAAGTTTCAATTTTAAACTGGAGCCGGTTTTTTTTACACAGTACACTGTACACGAATCTTACTCACAGAGTGAGTCACTTTTACTCATTCGTATGGAAAAAATCTTGAAGCGTATGTTACTCATGCGCTGAGTGACCCACGTTACAATAAGTTTCCCATACGGATGAGTAAAAGTGACTCACCCGTTGAGTTTGTTTAGTTTTTAATGTACGTTTTTAACGTTTTTACAATAACATTATCTGTATTCAGTTGTATCCATGCTTGGCATACACAGTTGTACACACCAACTGCTCATTTGCTAATAACTTCGCACACAGTTGACGTAACATAGTAAAAAATCATTGGCGTTGATTCAAATGTTAAGATTTACCTACTATTTGCATATTTATATTAAACTATGATCCTAAACTATCAATTACTTTAAATAAAAACAAATTTCAACAACTGAGTGAAAAGTTATTAACAAATGAGCAGTTGGTGTATACAACTGTGTGTGCCAAGCATGGTTGTATCAATTATTGGTGTAAATCCAGAAAATTAATAAAAATGTGTAAATTTATCGAAGCAGGCTAAAATTATAGATCTCAGACATTTTAAAATGTTTAAGCATGTGAATTTATCACTGACCGATCAATCAAGGTTTTTACGCGGTTTCCACATTTTTATAAAATCAGAAATATTTAACTCATTTAACAAGCATTAAAAATAGCTAATTATATACAACAACAAAGAAACGATATTTAGCAATGTTTTAAAATAAGTCTTTTTATTTATTCTTATTATTGTTTTAAGATAAGCATGAGTGATTTAATGAGAAACTTGAAATTGTTGGCTGTTCTCCAACACTCGCTGTATATTGATCTCAGAAAATGTTACCGAAATCCGCAAACATGATTCCAAGTGTTTGTTTGATAGAGATGAGCGAGAATAGAACAACACGCGGACCGAATGTGAAGATTTTGTCAAAGCTATTCTGATTTATATCTTCTTCTTCTTTGCATTTCAAGCTTATTGCTTATGGCCTATTAGCTTATTTGAGAGCACGCAACTTACTGTTCAAGATGCATTTCTACAGTTATTAATGGAGAGCTTTCGATGAGAGCTTTCTAACCCGAAAAATTCCTAGACTGGACAGGGAATCAAACCCTGCCGCCTCCAGCATGGTCTTGCTTTGTAGCTGCGCCTTTGACGACTGCGCGGCCTGATTTAGATCGCTTTCTCTCTCTGATTGAACGCTCACTATCATAAAACCACTGATTGTGACTCTCTGAAAGTGATATTGACATGTTTGACACATAACGGCATGAGATTAAATCCATGATAATCTACTCAGTAAGCAAAAACAGTTGCTTTTAGGCCACCGAGCCATATCACATAACACCAATTATGATCGAGTTGCTGCTGTAACGGCCTCCCTTAGCTCAGTCAGTTAAGGCGCAGCTATAAAGCAAGACCATGCTTGAGGTGGTTGGGTTCGATTCCCAGCCCGGTCTAGGAATTTTTCGGGTAGTAAATTTCTCGTCTTCCCTGGGCTGACAAACGATGACGACGAGTGTTATCAATCACACTACTGTATGAGTGCACGCACAAAAAACCGTTCCAATATTCGTGAACAAAATATCATGAGAACCTGAACTGCTTGTTCATATGAATGCAGACTCAGTTCCCGTAAACGTGATCAAGTAGATCGTATTTTCAACAACTTAATCCCAAATCTGTGAACTTAGTTCACGCCTGTTTGGCACTGGTCAAATTCGTAACGCTGCATAAAATACGATGCCATGAACCCATAAATGTGATTTTCGTTCCTGCAATCGTGAATTTGAATCATCAGCTGTCATTTTCAGTGGTTGTTTACTGTTTAATGCCAGCAATACATGCATTTTTGAATTATTGTAAGGTAAGCAATGTGCGAGTAATTAGTTTATCATACCAACAAGACAAAATTTTCCGGCAGTTGCAGCAGGGTGACAGTGTAAACCAAAGGTGCTTCTTTCTATTACGGACGACAAGCTGTGGGCGGCAGTATTTTCAGCGGTCGTGACGATAGCAGCGCCTAGTCAACGCAGCCGGTGAAGTAGAGTACTGGGATCCAGCATGACTACGACGCCCACCTCGTCTAGCTCAAGAGTTAATAGTGGAGCTTCCTGTGCAGCCAATTCCGTCACCGTACTTCAGCAGCAGCCCTTATGGTGTTGCTAGAAGTTGATCCAGGAAAACTAGCGGCAGTAGTCCACTGATTTATTCATTTATCGCAGTTTAAGGATCTGCGAACGGAATGTGGAACCCGTATGCTACGGGGTGGTCTTTAAAAAGATTCGGGTTTAGATTAAAAAAAAAAAAAAAAAAAAAAAAAAAAAAAAAAAAAAAAAAAAAAAAAAAAAAAAAAAAAATAGAACTTATTAGCCAACGGCTGAAAGTCTCCTTAATAAAGATATAAAAAAAATGTTTCTTCTACATTTCAGGCTTGGATTTGATATCAAATTTCGTTCTGCGCTATCATTTGAAAATTAAAGTCCCAGACAAGTGATACATTCCATTCAAAGTCTATACCAAACACGCCATAAAAAAAAAATCATTTGAAGATCTCAAAAGCTACTAATATAGATTGTCGGTAATTATTTTTTTAATTTGTACCTCTGTCTCTTTCGTATGCTGTCTACTGTGTTATTATGCCCATAATCGCATATCAGTCCCATATGGAAAAATTAGGCATTGATAAAATGGCAGTCGAAGTTATGAAGTGCGATTTCTATGTAAATAATTTAAGTCATAGTAAATATATAATTTTTTTTTTTCTAGTTAAAATCAGTTGCATTAAAGCTTGCATGTTTTGTTATATCAGCGACAAATGTGGCAACTCGAAAATCAGAACTGTAACTTCACCTCTGGACTGAAGGATTTAAGGATGAGACTGATATGCGATTACTTTGCTTGATGGGACAAACTGACTTGATGATGCTTTCACTTTTTTCACTATCAAAGTACGAAATTTTATCACGTAATATGAAAGTAGATAACAATCGATAGTGGAAAACGTTGTTATCGTGAAATTGACGAAAATCCATATGGGTCTGATATGCGATTATAGGCAGTATTGTACTAGCTGTTTTTACCCTTAGCTAAGTAGATTATGAAATGTTTAAGTAGTATGACATTCTAGCATTGTGGCTGGGGGACCTCTTTCTAAGGCTTCCCACATTTTACAGAGATGAACTAGCCTACGGAATTTAAAAAAAAAGTGAATTATTTGACGAAATCTCACCAGTAGACTTCAGTTTTCACATTTAGTTAGCTTAAGCAGTATAATATACGCATCCTATGGGGCAGCCTACGAGATGTCCAGTGATTGTATTAACCTTTGCGTACCCAACACGCAACACAAATGGCATGAACATCAAATGTAAGTGTGTATTTCTTACATCCTCTGCAACAAATGTTATGTCAGTTCTTAAAGTGGACTGTAGTGTACCAGCAAGTTTTATCAGAATGAATATTTTCATATAAAACCTTAATAAGATGATTTTCAAGCCTCAGTGTATTTTTAAATTTTTACTAACATAAAAATAAAATAGAAAAAAATAAAAATCCGTCCGACGACCACTCTTTTCATGCGATGAAGTCCTTATACCGTGTATGCAAATCTGAAATAGAGTCTTACATTTCCCGTTTGGGTGAACCTTTTCCTTAATAAAAATATGATATTGCTTCCATTTCACCATTATTTAACCAATTTTGAAAAGATAGTTTTGAGTCATACAAAAATTGCTTCCGTCTTACTTTAATATTATTAAATTAAATTGCTGGGTCAAAGGGTTTGATTTTAATACGAGCAAACACTATACACAAAATCAAAAATTAAAAGCATCTCCTGTTCGATTGGAAGCTGTTTCATCAAAATCGGTCAATAACCGACAGAATGGGAGCAAATAAAAATTTTATAAGAGTAATGGTTAGAAACGTATGGATTTATTAAATACAGATTGAAGAAAAATTATCCGTCGTCAATGCCGTAGTCATAATTTTGAAAATTGTATTACTAATACATTGATCTACAATATATTTTGGGAAATAGATACATTAACGTGCTTCGTAAAATTTCCATGGATGTCTAGAAATGTCCTCTTTTGGCTGCCAAACACACGTTCAACCGTTTAGAAAGTCGTTCCTCTACAGATATAGCGTTTCAGAACTTGTCCAGACTGGACGATCCAAGGATGTGTGTGTGTGTGTGACAAATTTTTAAGCTTATCATAATGTTTTTTGTACATCCGTATTGGTATTCTCAACATCTTAGCGACACAAACCCGAGGATTTCCTTGCTTGTAAAGCTCGATTATTACACTACGTAATCGAGTTGACTTTGTTGTAGCACTACAAGCGAACGCATTCAAGCTAAATGTTGCACGTCTGTTTACAATAAACCAAGGTCCCTATTGGCACAGGTGTGCTCAATTTAGCATCTGTCAAATACGAGATACCCACCCTATATTTCACCTATTCTGCGAGTCATGGACAAAAGTCACGTTGTGTGACCTGACTCTCCGTGCTAATAGGATCTCACTAATGACAGAGAGTCACAAGCAGTGCGCAAAACAGACAGACAAATATGACATGTTCAATAAGTAATTTTTATATGAATATGAACTGCCATCTGCCTCATCATTCACTGCCTCGTGAGAGTCTAAATGATTGAGAGGTAAACGAGTCACTGACAGCCGAGCACTCAGTCAGTAGCTCAGTCCGCATGTTTATTCTTCCGGGATGGTACCCAATACTTATTTTGAATTACTGAGTGTACATTTTCTATGGAAAAATGCCTCAATCACATACTGTTTGAGCGAAGGCAAGCGGTGTGAGTCGCCTGTTCGTGAGTGACTGAATATTTTGGTTGACTCTTTCATTGCCTCGTCCTTTACCGTTTGGTACAAACGGTCTGCACAGAGCAATGGATTGAATAGTGCAGTGCTTTCACACTCAGCCTAAGCAGTCAATAATTTTACGCACTGGCCACAAGACTCGCAGAAAAAGAGAAGTAAATTTGACGTTGAACAGAGAAACAACCCATCAAGTATGAACGAAGATTTCAGTGCTAACATTTGAAAACGGCGCAAAAGCCATTTGTAAACAAATGGTTTGTGGGCCCTTTACTCGCTACCCGAAGAACGTCCACGCAAACCAACAGCATCGTCAGGAAGGGGAAAATTTCCCCTACCCGATGTTGCTGTTGTGTCGCGTGGGTGTACTTCAAGTAGTGAGTAAAGGGCCCACAAACCATTTGTTTACAAATGGCTTTTGTGCCGTTTTCAAATGTTAGCACTGATTTGTTATATATAAATACTTCGATTAGTGTTACCTAGTTTTACTCGTAAACTAAAATAGTAGATTGAAACAATGCTAAACCTATTTCTTGTTATCTATCTATACATGGCAACTATCACAAAAAATTTCCACCTTGTAGGGGAAATGGTTCTAATGGTAGCCTATGGATCTAAGATTGGTCCCATCGCTAAAAATCGGCTCTTTATCAATTTTATCTAGATGAACGCGTCATTGGGACGGTACTCATGGATATTTTGGTCGCTATTGAAAATTTAGTCGATTGTTGAATTTATGTATGGGCCCAAATTAGGGGCATTTAGACCAACATTTCATCCATTTCCTCTATGTCCTTAAAAATGCACTATAAAAAGTCAATCGTGCTCTACTATAAATGTCTCTGACAACTTAAACTATTCATGTGTGGTGTCGATCACATATTTATTTGTGACCCTTGATTTCCTGGGATAAAAATTAAATAGTTGACTAAACACATCACGCCAGGCTGAACGAAACATTGCATTTCTCAAAATCTTCTACTAGATTTTGCATATACTGTACATACGTGTGGCAACATGAATTTGACAATATTTGTACTACAAACACCAGATGATTCTATTCAAGCATTATCAGGGCCGAACTGTGTATTATTGAAGTTGAAAGATGAGTGAAAAGCGACAGAACGTGTAACTTAGCCTGCCAAAATATGATCCTGCTAATCGTACCCGCTATCACACAAACATTTCACAATGCTAGATAGAGCAGAGGCATCAATTAGATAAACTTATAGAATTATCCTTAAAAGCGATTGGATTCTGGAACTATTTAAACTAGACGAACAAAAAGACAGAAGTAGATAATTAGATGAAAATAAAAGAATTGAAAGTTAAAAAGAGAAATATTTTGTTTTATAAAGCAGGAAAACAGTAAAACATAGAGCAGGGTGAAAGTTTTAAATGTAAAAACAAAACTAGTATCAAAATAAAAACAGACATTTTTAAAGAGCCAAACTATAATGTCTGTGCATTTAAGGGGTTCGTTTTGCATATCATGAAAAATTAAACACACAGTATCTGACGAAGGTATAGATGTAATGAAACTTCGGTGAACATTTCTAATCCAAAACAGAGGTGTTCAATTAGGAACCAAGATGTGTGAAGTGTATGAAATGAGAAATAAAAGGACCATTTAATCTATATATATGATACAAATAAGGTTGCATGTTTCGGCGAAAGGTTTTAACAAACAAGCTGGAACCATTCGTCCACTTTGTATTATTCGAAAGAGGATGTTGGCTGCAAATATGGGTGAATTCAAGACTACACAAGAGAAAATAACACTGATGAGAAATATTCCATTTTCCAAACAATTACTAGGATGCATTTGTAAATTATTAATGGTGTTGCGCTTTGATAGGGTTTTTTTTTTCGTATAATTCCGTATTCCAATATTAATGCATAGCATAGTCAATGGCATTACACTAACACAACGTGAACCAAAACCACTGTGTGGATCAGAGCTGGCTTTAGAGTTTGAGCGGTTTGGAGGATATCACTGGATAATCGTCTCTGGTGGAGTGAGCTTGGCAAGAATTGGTTTAAGCCTTACGTTGTTTTTTTTTTCTAAGGTAATATTTGGTTTTATGTGGTTTTTACATACAAAATACGTTTTGTGAGGAAGAAATCATACCTTTCATGAACAGGAAAAGTGCGCAGATGGCTGTCGTAACCGGAATCAATGACGCATAAATGTAAGATTGCTACATCTTACATATGCGTCATTAATTACGATTAAGGAAAGTTGTTTGTTAGAAATGCCAAGATTATTGGGGATAGTAGATCTCAATACCTGAGTTTTAAACATTTTAGATCGTAAAAAATAAAATTAAAATAAAATAAATTTGAGGATATTTTGAAACTTGGGAAGGAAAAATACAAAATGCTTATAAAATTTGTTAGAAATGTTTAATGGGAATTTTAGGAAATGCTATAAATATGAAGTATTTACTTCTATTTTGTCTGTCTACCAATATTTACGATAAGGTACACCGGGGCAATTGCATTGGCATATCTAATGGAAGTGCCTGGGCTGGCAGGTCTCGTCTCAAATGATCTAGGCTCCCTCTAGATCTGTTTGAAGTTTAATGAAATTTAAATTGTCGGTATTAGAATCACCATACAACATATGGAGAGGGCCTGAATCATTCTGCAGGGGTCCAGGCACCCAAGGCACACCCGAACGGTGAATAGAACTAATTTTATCATAAATTTCTAGATTCAAACACGCCTGAAGGTTAAAAGTTTAGTGCTAACACTTACATTGGATACAATAAAATGATGTTTATTTTTATCCCCATCGCCAGAATTCAAGTTTAACTAAACATGATGAACTCATCATTATGCAACATTTTGATTACATTTATTTGAGAAAGAGTTTGTTTAGCTGGTGATCAAGTATTTAGAAGAAACACGAAAAAAGCTACAAAATTTAGCAGTTCAAGGTTCAACCTATTAAAACAAAGTTTTAGAAATCAAAGTTATCACTTCTTTAGAACTTATTGCGTACATTTGTAGTCTGTTCTGTTCAAAAACTTCCCATCTTGGTTTCCTATCCATATGGGGCTGATATGCTATTATGGGTAGTATACTTATGATGATCATGTGATACCACCAAACAAACTATTTCCCAAATAATTGCAAATAAAGCAGCGTTTAACTAGTTTAAAGTTACATATAACTAAAAACTGCATTCAAATGATGGGGATATCAACAATATTTATGACATTCAAAGTGTTACTTCATACGCGAAGTTTGCGATTTTCAGAGTTGTTTGGAAATGCTATCTAACATGAAGCTTTAGTGTGATAATTTATTAGCTAGAGAATGGTTTTTAGGAGAGTTCCGTTAGAGTACGGCAGTATGCAAATTGAATAGAAGTTGAAAATGAGCGAAGGGCCATTAATGCGACAGTACAAAGTCAAACGTACACCCTTTGCCTAACCCGTACGATGTATGCGGAGATTTGAAGTATGTCTTCAAATCTACAGAATACAGAGTGATTTCAGTTTGTTCAATACTCCAGTTTGACCAGGCATCGCAAAACAGGCATCATTCAACTGCCCAACAAATTATTCAAAAAAACTTCATATGATCATTGATCTCCGAATCTTAAGATATTTGAATTAGACTGCCCAACATTTAAAATCACATCTCCCAGTGATTCTCTCAAATACCAAATTGTTCAGAAATTATTCCAAAGATCTCCAAAAATTCCTCAAAATATTTGTTCAAGACTTCAGCTCAGTCAGTCTGAAGATCTGCATTTGCCCAAGATTTCATATTACATATCTTAGATATTCTCTCAAATAGTAGGTTGCTCAGAAATTATTAAAAATATGATCATAGATCTAAAAAAAAACCCACAATATATTTGTTTTAGACTTCAGTTTGATCAGGTATCGTTCTGAAAAATTGGAACGGCTCACCATTTCAAGTCACATCTTCCAGATATTCTCTCATATGCCAAGTTGCTCAGAAATTATTAAAACGGTCTTCAGATGTTCACAGATCTCCAAAAACTCCTCAGGTTATTTTTTTAAATACTTCAGCTTGATCTGCCCATCAATTTAAATCCCAATTTCAGGAAGAGATTGATATGCGATTACATTACTTGATGGGACAAACTGACTTGCTGTTGTTTTCACGCTTTTCATGATCAAAGTCCGTAGTTTGATCACGTATATAATATGAAAGTAGATGCCAATTTATTGTGAATAGCGTTATTATCTTAAAATTGACGAAAACCCATATGGAACTGACATGCGATTATAGGCAGTACAAATAGCAAACTGTTCCGTAAATCATTATGGTGTCTATGACAATAAGTAGTAATTCCCAAATAAACTTCAAAGGACCAGTGCAGTATGAGTTCTCATCCAAATGGCCTCAAATTTTAGGAGGATTATCAAGACCTGATTTGAATCGATTGAGTTTTTTGGAGCATATTATTTGTATGTATATATTGTTGATCTACTACTATTTATTTATATGACTTTTTTTTTCGATTTAGGTTAGCGACTGAAAGTCAATTTTTATTTGTTATATGCGACAGTTTTTTATTTATATTTTTGGTATGTTTTAACAAATCCAAAATAGGTCCCATTTTCCCCGGTGTACGAGAAACGTGAGACCTATTGCGCATTTTTGTAAAGTTAACATTTTTCAAGATTATTTTAAAGTTAATAATTAGCTTTCAATGTACGTAAACTTGTGCAGCGATGTTAGTAGATAATTACTGTGCATTGTAAATTAAAAAATATAGATTATTGTAGATTACACAATCGCAGAAAGCTGAACTATCAAATTGTTAGGCCCCACTTGCCCCGGTGTACCATACTGAAATAAACTATTAGAACTGCGGAAGATTCCTGTAATGTTTTCAAGCATTTTTTTATCATGCAGCATTGGACAGTCTTCCCCAAAAAAAAAAAACAAACATGTCAATCAACGACCGCCTGGAAAGGTATGATTTCTTCCCTCATTTAGTACGAATCTCTTCATTCCTCTCCATATTAATCTACTTTAAGTCTACGACACCATGGCGAAGAGAGCGATGGGAAGCTCTCCAGGCGCGGTCATGCTTTTGATTCCAAAACACTTACCCATAGTTGAAGCTATTCTCCATGTCCTTGTTGTACCAGGACTGGCTGTGGCCGCCATGGTTGCGATTGGAATGATGTGAATGGTGAGGCGAGAACGGCATACGAGAGCGATTCCTTGGGGCGGCTCCGCGTGAGTAGGGTCGCCTCGTCGTTCCTGAATGGCCTGGATTCATCGTTGAATGTACCGCTATTTCTCCCGTCTATATCCCTTTCGTTTTGTTTTGCTCACTCTAAAAAGTATCGTTGCTACACACAGCTATAGCACACGGTGTGCAGTTCGTCTTTGTTTTACCTCGCTGCGGCACTGATTTTTATTCAAATAGCAATACCGAATCTTTTCTTCGTTGCAGTTTTTCCCCCCAAGCGAGGAAAATGAATGGCGACGGTTGGAACGATCTGAATATTTTCTCTCTTTGTATTGTTTATTTTCCAAGCTCCTTTGATTTTTCTTTCTGTGTTTATTTTACACCGGGCTGGCACAAGGGCTTATGTTCGTCGAAGATGTTTCTTTCTTCGCAATCAACGGTACCGTCAGCTTTTATTGCATATTGAAAATGGTCTGTTCTGTTTTCACGTAACACTTTGCCTGATTGAAAAGGCCTTAAGAATAGATCACACACATTTGCGCGACTCGGTTCACAACACGGTTTGATTATTGCGCTTTAGCGGCATACAGTTGTTTAATTCATTCATGAGGTAAACCTATATTTCTCGAGGCCTGCATTACCTACATTCATACGGATACTTCACTACACAACGATAACTGTAGAGCTCGGCGGCGTCACAGCAGAGTAGTGTTCATGGACGCTACAAATTTGTACATTCACAATAGAAGAAAACTCGAAGCAAACACGTGATAGATTGAATAACGACGCAAAAGGGAAAATGTGGGAAACCACGAGAGACGAGGAAAATGTGTGCGGCAACGTGTTCCGTTTTCTTTTATGCTATTCTATGCTGCGCCCGTCCGTACAGGGCTGGACGCATGTAACGATGGTGTTTGCAAGCGACACAACGTTCAACGCTGAAAACTTGGCGTGTTTCTACTGCAGTAATTTAACGCTCCAGCTTTGTTTGTTTGCTTCCGGAACAAGGGGAGGGCAAGTCGAAAACGATGATGCCGCTGCTTGGTACTACTCTGTCCAGCGCCGTATCGGTCCAAACCAAGCTAGTTGGGAACTTCGTTTCTGCTTCACGCTGCTACTGCTGCACTGTCTGCTTCACGAATCGATACGCATTTACACACTGTGGGCTGATTCGGGGCGAAGATGGCGCTGGCCAAAAAGTCTACAGAAGAAAACCGGAGAAGAAGATGGAGAGAAACGATGGGAAAATGTTAATTTCACCGCCTGAACTTTCGATTTCAATGTGCAATGTGTCTGCCGTATGAGTGCGGTAAGCTTTTCTGTAATTATTATATAAGAAAACGCATAGAGTTAACCTTAAAACCGACGCACAAAGTAGACACCGAAGATAGATTTGCGTTTTCTTTCTTCGTCTGCATGTTTCTCGGATCGACCGTACGCAAACATCGTTCGTTATATTACATTGAACTGTTTATCAACAAGAGCGTAAATAAAAACATTCGGAAAATATAAGCCTCTTCGGAGTAACAAACAGCTGGCTCAAACGGGGAAAAAGAGAAGAAATATGCTTATTCACTCCAGCTATGTCCGCTCGCGTTCTGCCCAGCAGAGATACAGTGCTACGAAATGTGAGGTCTTATGCTGCTGCTACCGGGACACCACAAGGCAGTGGCCTTGCTAACGCGCATGGCGGTGGTCCCGTGGTTGTGCTCATGCGTCATGCTTCAACCCACAAACACTGCCATCCGGTACGGTACACTTTAGAGAAATCTTCATATAGAACGCCAGCAGCAAACGATGACAAGGATTTGTTTGGAAACAATAACACATCGTTATGCCTTTTGTGCGAAGATGAATACACTTGAGCATAAGGGGTTATAGCGTTGCAGTATGCTCATGTGGCAACATGGGCTTCAACAGTGTTCTGTTCTTTCAAGAGAAAAACGTAGGCATATATTTCATGTTTTGAATAAATTAATGGTGGGTCGGCTATTTCTGGCGAGCATGGTTACACTTGACTCTTTGGTTGTATAGAAAAGACTTCCTGCAAAGTAAGTCGCACAAGTTTGCTGTAGCGTCAACATGTTTTTTTAGATAATCCATTTTGCTCCACCCCTTGGAATCGATTCCAAATCACTTCCTCACATAACGTTAGCTCATCTGCATGCAAATCATTTAAATATTGGTTGATTTTTTTTTAGTTTTTTCAGCTATCAACAGTCTTATTCACGTTTTAAGCAGCTGCTCTTGTGATCCATTATCTAGTCTCATGACTGAAACCTAATTCGAAATATGATTATATTGGGCATTAATCATAACTGGCACAAAAAAAAGAACTGTAGGACTACGATATTATTTTTCTTCCTCCATTCAATAATAATTACTAAACTATTAATGTATTAAAGTAATTCATCAAACATTCAATGCAATATTCAACGTTGTTAAATAATTAGACATTCAATTGAGAATTAAATATTTAAAATTCAAAGTTTAGTTGCTATATCATTCAATATAAGGATCTGAAACCATATTACATTTTGATGTTGATCAATTAAATCTCTTTTGATGTTGTCTTTTATCTGTATTCAAATAAAAATCTATCAAATAGTGAACGCTATAATTCAATTATTTAAAAATTAATTTGAATGTTTACGATCGTCCATTAATTATGTCACACTTCTAGGGGAAGGGGGGGGGGGTGGTTTGGGAGTATTGTTAACTGTGACGAGTTATACAATAAAAAATAAGGTCCATACAAAAAATGTGACAAAGGAGGGAGGAGGTTCAGAATGGGCCAAATTTGCGTGACATATTTAATGGACCTTCTCTTTCATGGTGTTACATTTTAAACTCACAAACAAACTGATCTATCCACGTTTACACAAACAGGGTGAATTCCGGGTTTTTTGCCGGTTGCCTTACCTAGTTTTCCCGGTTTTTTAGAAACAAATATGGTAAAAAACCCCAAGTAGCATCACAAGTTCCATCGAGGTTTTAAAACATTCTTCAAGCCTAAATCATGATCTACAAGAGCATGATAAAACTTTTAGAAAATCTTTAAATTGGACCATAAGTAATGCAGTCTGACTTAACAGCAGTTGTAGGAAAATTCGTTGTTTTTAAAGAATTCAGAAGAGAAATGCAAAGAAATTGTAAAGAGAACCATTAACAAATTTTTAGAAGAATTTAACGGAATTTAAAGGGTATTTCGGAAGGATGATTTGAAAATGTTAAGCTGAATTTCAAGGGAATTCCCTGAAAAAATCCAGAGAATTCCTAGTTCTATTAAGACTTCAAAGACAATTCCGAGATGAACTGCAAGGAAATTCTTAGGAATATTCAATGGAGACCGGAAATCCATGCCTGAAGCCATATTGAAATCTCTTGAATGCTGGTTAAAATACACACATATTTTGAGATTGCAACCAAATTCCCTGTAATTTTTCAGTTTTTTCCCGGATGGCTTCGATTCCCGGTTAATTTCCGGTAGCCACTTCGAACAAGGTATAAAGCTGTATTTATATTTGCAAAAATTATGGTACCGTAAGTGGTAGAGACATTGGACCAAAAAATCAAAATTTGTCATTCTCTACCTTACAACATTCAGATTTTACCAAGGAAAAATATATTAGGCATGTGAATATATTCAACAATGATTTATTTACAACTGTCATGAAAATATTTGATTAAAATTGATATCTCAATGATAGAAAATAGACCAATGTAAAACCCTATGGCGGGTGACATTGTGCCAAAACATGCATTTGGTTAAAATATGTAAATATAACGTAGCTATTAGGAGTAAACTTGGGTATGATCACCCTGTAACGTGGGTAGATCACCTTTTCGAGGTACGTTACGGGATGTAAGATCTACCACCGATTCTAGCCTTGACTACTTCAAACTAGGGAAACAGGATTTTTCAGTAATCAAAGGAACACATCTTAGTTCTTGTTACTTGTTATGCCTTTTTGATAGTGATAAGACTCGGCTTTGTCCACAGAGGATGATCTCAAAACAAGGAAAAAATGAGTTAGTTAGTCTTCATCCATGTGATTCCTAATCTTCTATTCGTTGTTCCATAGTTTGAAGTGGTTAAGACTAGGGTTCTGATGCATGGTCATTATCGGTCATTGCTATTTTTGTTGCTAAGGAATCCAATTTTGACTGACAAAGGGGCGCGCCCTTTAGAGGGTGTTCCAACACTCCGAAGGGTATAAATAGCGGGACTTTCAATTAGAATCGATTCCTCAAACTGTATCAAAACCGAATACTTCATCATTTCTTAATAGTGATGGAGTAATACGACATGCACTAAACTAAGGACACGGGATATGACATTGCCAAAAGATCCCTCAAAAACCGTGCTGCTGTTTCGACAGAAATTTTCATTGCGCGTTTCTGTTCAATAGGTGTTCATTTTTTTTTTTTTTTTAACTAGTTCGTTTATTTGGGAGGCTCAATCGCGTTAGCTTTACGGAGCCGATAGTTCATTGTTCTTTGTTTGTAACAAAATTCACTTAATTCTATGTCTAGTAGGAGTTGGGCCGAATACTCGCGGCTTACTCGAGGTTAGAGAGGTACATTGTCGAAGGATAGGATCAGGGGAGGAGTTTGGGGGTAAGGTTTCGTTGTCTCATCAGAGCGTTGTCGCCAGTATGAATGGTAGTGCGGTTCTAGTTTCGTCTGGAGTTCGACCGGCTATGGTGACCAGTGGGCATATTGTTCATTTGAACAAGTTTACTGAAAGCAGCAACCTTCTATGTTGTCGAGATGTCGAATTTAGCAATCCATTTGAATTATGTGTATTTTTAACTGAGATGCCCACCATACGATAGGGCTTGTCATTCAGAACAGCTTTACTCAAGATAGTAAATTTATATCTAGTCGTGCTGTCAATTTAAAGCAAGCAATAAGATGTCGAATTGCACACTTATGTCACCTGGAAGGCGAATTCAAAACTGAACTGCTCACCATCCAATAGGCCTTATATCTGAACAACGCCACGACCAATGAGAATAACTCAGTAACTGAGTCAAATTCGAACATTGCAAAAAGTGGATTACTCAATGAATGAGCAAAATTGTCCTCGCTTTTCCTGGAAAAACTGCTCTAATATGAGGAAAATCGACAAAAATGTTACTCAGTCTAGGAGTTACTGATAAACTGAGTGAAATATCTTTCGATTTTCCCCATATTCAAGAAGTCTTTCCTGAAAAGTCGAGGGAAATTTGACTCATTCACAGAGTAATAGATATAAATAAATAAAAATAGAAATAAAACAATTTAGAATTCAAACATTGAACAAATCCAAATCCCGGAGGAAACAACAGGAATTGAACTTATTTATTAAGATCACTAATTAAAGCGAATTTTCAGGATGTCCAGCTTAACAAAATATTTTATAATAATTTTTAAAATCCATATCATGGAAACTGTTTTAATTCCATTTCGGAAGACTGGAAACGGACCTAACTTTTTATCCAGACTTCATCAAATTGTTGAGCTTACAGGTATTTACACAATTTATAATTCTATTAAAATTCTCGTGATGTACAATTTTTCAAAATTTAAGTCTTATATACGTTTAGAAATAAATTAAAATACAGATAAAACGCTTGCTACGACTACCACGACAAACTCTCTCTGCAACACAGCTCGATCGGAGTGGTAGAAGGATAATGATATATTGCTTGCCTGTTTTGTTGCAATATACATAGTTGAGGACATAGCTTGATCGGAATCGGGAAAAGACATAACTTTAACACATGTGTATCATCCTCGGCTTTACTTCGTGAAGCAGCTTGCCAACAATTTGGTCGTTTCCTTTTACCAGCCCGAACGAGCTGTGTTGAAGGAGCTGTTTTTCATGAAATATATCATTATTGCTTTCCATTTCTGACAAAGCGTTATCTTTCGGCTCGTTGATCGCTTGTCATTTTATCATCTGGAGATATATTTGATTCCTTACTTGTAACACATCTTCAAGGAAGTATTTCGGGAAGAAGCCATGATGCAGTAGCTGGATTTCAGCATAATATTTTTGAAGGAAACATAATAAGAATAGAAATATTAAGATGAAATTTTGATTTCATTGATGAAATTAATGTGTGGAAAATAAAGTGGCTTTATTTTTGAATGTGGGGTTTTCCATGTGATCCCAGACTAGGGATTTCACACTTAGATAAATATTCAAGTTCCCGTTTGTCATAATGTTTGACACCTCGGGCTTGACAGATTTTACGTGAGCTCGATTTCAAAAATAGTTCGACATTATGATCATAGAAATACCGAATGAGGAAACGTAATAACAAACTTAATATTGTTCTCCTAAGTTTGAACCAGAGTTGGCTTCTGAATTCCAGTTTCAGCTGGCCTAATTTTGGCGAAAATGGGAAAATCTTTAGCGAGAAAAAAGTTCAAAATTTTAGCAAAATCTGCACTAGATCTGGCATGGGAAAAAATCGTTTCGTGAAAGTGAATAAGCGATTTGAAGAGAGATTATCTCATTTGTTTTCTAGCTGTAAACATCAAATTTACTTTTGTTTATAAAAGCTAAAACATCCATAGAATAGCTGTATTGTATGGATCATTTGGTCAATTTGAAAAATGTATTCTTTGGGCTGTCTTAAATTGGTCTTTATAAGGGAATAGAAAATTATTATTTTGATTCAGATAACAGTAAAAGTGTCATGCAAATAGTGGTTCATTCGCTGATTCTAAATTCAATCTTTACGCTTTCAAACGGATTTGCACTCAGTATAGATTTTTTTCTGATTTTTCACCAGCCTTAAGTTTACCATTGCATACCATCGCAAAAAGTGAGCCAAAATTTGGGAAGAAAAGAGTTAATAAATTCATAGAAAGCGTGTGATCTAATAAAATCAAATATGCTAAAAAAAAATGTAAAATCTGTAATAATCAGCAGCAGCCTCATAACTCGTAGCACTGTACCTGGTCAACTTTCTTGCTTTGCGTAAAAAACCAAACTACTGTCAAAAGTTGCGGGTATAACTGTAAGAACATGATACGTTATGTGATGAACACAAGTGCATAAAGTACAATAATTAAAACATTATATTTTAGCTATCAGTCAGTCATTCACTATTTAAAATTATCATCCATGAGCAATCAGTTATTATAAAGACAAATTAGACAACTAGTAAACGATGATATACCAACCTGTCACCGCGAGCGATAAAAATGCATAGATGATTGAAATCTACCGTAACACCAAACACCACCAAACAACATTACAAATAAAGGTGTATTCCCTCTGTTCTCAACTACATAAGAGCTAAAACTGGCATCTTGCAATGCAACTGTGATATCGAACAAGGATGCAGGCAGGATTCGCTGGAGTTAAAGATGATATGCTGTTTCAGCTTGAAACATTTGAGTTTTTACAGTGCAAATGTTAGAAATAGATAGTTAGAGTGATTCGGATGTGCGGATACGAAAAGCTCTGCAGCAGTTTTCTTTTGCAATGCACCTGCAAAAAACAAGATGAAAAACAGTGGACTAGTGATATTAGGATCTAGGAATTAAAAACAAAAATACGTATCGTCAATTATACTCAACCGTTACTTACTGATGGAGGTCAAGCGATTGCATACAGTAATTCAGAGAATGCTGTTACCCAGGTTGTCGGTGTGCGTGGAACACTGATATAAAATGGCACATTCACGACCAAAAACTAAGATAAAACCACAAAAGCAAAGGAATAGCTACCGGAGAAAAGCACGCAAGCCTAGCGGATTAGAGCCATTTGTCCTCGTGGAAGTCAGCTCAGTAGTGATGCACTCAACTTGTTGTGGGCGTTCAGGTGGGATCATTTTCTTTTTCCCTTCTAAGGCTGCGACAACCAGCAAGGACAAGGCAGCTCCTATCTGCGTGACGCAAGTTATTACGAACATGTAAAGAAGTGGAAGGAACCTTTTTACCAGTTGCAAATACAGCGAATTTGATTAGTGATGCAAACGGAATTTATTTAAAACGCCCAAATTCAAGATGAACACTGTTTATTCGATTTTCCATTTTTTTTTCTTTTGATACAGAGGTACATTGCTTTGTTGTTTTTTTTTTGGTAATCGATTAAATAATACATGTATATACAAAACTCTGCTAGATTGTCTATGCCTAGGTGTGAAAGCAAATCATGCAACTCGAGCGAATTATGGTGTTAAACAGGAATAAATATGTATAACTGAATAGTACTAGGTAAGGAATGCACCTACCCTCACAGATATTATTAATTTTTAATGTGATATGGAAATGAAGCACTGATTAGCATTCTGCTGTCCTTGACTAGTAGCAACCACTTTGATAAATAATATCATTATTAACAATTTTGAACTACCTAATGTCTGCAGAATAGAATAGTTTAATCAATTACGGAACAAACTGCACAAACAATAATGAAAACACCAACAACACTTCTTCTGTGCAATTTATTTCCCACACGATTGAATGTTCGACCATTGAGATCTATAGCACCAAAAATTTTCAAATAGGGGCTCTATAAACGGCTCTAATGTTGGCCTATGGATCTAAGATTGGGCCCATCGCTGAATATCTGCTATTTATCAATTTTATCTAGATGAACGCGTCATTGGAACGGTGCTCATGAATATTTTTGGTCGCTATTGAAAATTTTGTCGATTGCATTTAGGCCGACATTACATCCATTTCCCGTACTACAAATTATAAACCCTGACTTCAAGAAGTCTAAATTCAGTGACTTAGAACATGTTCCATATGTCAGGTTTTGGATATTGTCTAAGTTTAGAAATGTGAAAAAAATGAGTTTATCAAACTGGGAAGTCTCTCAGGATTGTGATAGTTTCTTATTATTCGCTTATTTGTGACGGTGATCGCAGTTTTTTGCGGTGACATACATCGGAAATTACGCATAATCTGTTTTCCGTTAGATGTTCACAGAGGATAGTGCAATGAACAAACCTATAAATCCCTTTCACAGACAACAACATAGAGTACTAATAGGACAGTTTCCCTTCGATTGATGTAGATGGAAATATAAGTTGATGGTTCAATTGGTTAGCATTCCATTTGAATCGTATCTTTTAGGAAAAATCATACATTCTCAACATTGTATTAAGAGATGAACTAGCTAAATATCTCTATAAGTCAACGTTGTATGTTAATTTTAAAAACATCGTATTTTTCAAGAAACAATCTATGAATTAATTTTAAATGAAAAATATTGTATTCATCCCACATGAGATCCCTTACATTAATTTTTCTCGTGGTGCATAAACATATTTCTCATTCATCTTCAAGATGGATGGGTAAAGTATACTTTGGTGCAATAAGACCACTGGAAAAGTGAATGGGTTTCATAAAACATTATAAAACATTTTCAAAAAAGGGGCTTGAACAATAATCCGATTCCAAAGAGAAGGAAGATGTATGGAAGAGTATGGAGCTTCTCTGAGAAAAGATTTATTTGTTTTCTAAATTTCTATAAAAGGGTCTGTTTTGGGTTGTATGAGGCTCTTACAGTCAATTTACGCAGTAAGAACGTTTTGTTGCTTCAACTCTCCGACGTTTCTAAGTTTTACAAATAAACCCGCTTGCTGAGAAGCAATGAAATAATGGAAAATGTCCATAAATTATGGAAAAGTTTAAATAAACAATTAAAAAGTTGCAATAGAAAATCTATTTATCAACAGTTGAACCATAAAATAAAACAGCAAAATCTTATAAATAATTGATGAATTTTCAATAAAAATCTGATAAGTTCAATTGAAAATTCAAAACTGGCAAAATTCTCTTTGAAATTGTTAATAAATTACCTTAAATTGTACTTACATAATTAAAAGGTGACCGATAAACCAGTGTGCATTTAGCTGTCCACAGAAGCAGCAGTGTTTTTCGATCGCTTTTGTCGATGCATTTGAAAATAAACAACTGGAGATGTCCACGAGGGGCACGCAATTCATTGGGTCGGAGCGTTAGAGTTAAATATGAACGCAAAAGTACTTAACGTGATTAATGCATTTAAAATTGTAATGAAAGCAATGAAAATTATTTTGCCGAATTTAATAAATGGTACTTGAAATGTAGTTAACGGACTTGAATTACAAAAGCACGACTGAATGGATTTAATAGTAGTAGTCTGCAGGGAGTAGTTAGAGTAGATAAACTTGTAATTATTAGAATTATTTAATTACAGCTCTTGTTGGAGTTAAAGGCTATTGCGTGTTCCTCGTCGGATGAAAAAAAGCTGACGATCAATTTTAGCTTCGGAAAAGGAAGTGCGATATCCACCATTGGTGAAATTGTAAATTTCATGAAACACTGGACGCGGATCTCGTTCAGATTACTACATACCGTAATAAATTTCAAGTCAGAGGAATCGATGTTTCTTACATTGTTGCATTCCTAGGAGCAATTAATTTTTCCATTATGCAGGTAAGCATGTCGGCTGCGAGGTTAACGTTTGGGCCTCGATATGTAACAAGTGTACGGGCTGTATATATGAACATAAAAAAGGATATTCGCATCTCGTTGCATTTCCTCAATCGGAAGGAGAACATACACACTTTGGTTTTTTGCCGAGATTGGCACCATCGAGCAGGCCTTGCATTTATTTATACTGAGATCTCAGCAAAATTTATGTTTGTTAGCCGAGATCTCGGCGAAATTCCCGTTTGTTAAATGAATCTCGGCAAATTTTTCACTGAGATCCAGCAAAACAGATTGCCGAGCTGCTCGTTGGTGCCCATCTAGGCAAAACAATCTAAGTGTGTATTCTATCAAGGGAACAAAAGTATGTGTATCTTATGTAAGCAGGATGGGAACCGGAGAAATTGGTGCCCCAAGCGAAAGGCCCAGAAGCAGCCAGTACAACAAGAACAGAAAGAAGAAAACCAACAACGAAACGAAAAACAAAGCGTTAGCAGTACGTACGTTGGCTTAGTGACTGGAGGTGCATCGTCAACGGACAACAACAATAAAGACGGACAGCAACAATAATTTTAAGGTGCTGGAAAAAGAGTTTTTGTCAATTTTAGCTGCATCAAATTTTACTGCACAACGCTTTTTGACAGGGTAAATTCGAAGAGCTGCGCAAAAATAAATATATTTTTCAACAAATGCGGCGTGCCAATGATTGAAAAGATACACTGTTTATGTAACATTTGCATTATTTGGTTGTATAACAATGTTATGTTGAAACAATTCATCCAATGATTTTCAGTAAAATTGAAAATATGCTTTAAACTTCCAAACGAAAATTTCTTCTTAATGAAATTTAATCTGATCAGTATTTTTTTTTATATTTGACAGAATTTGCTCGTGCGAAAATTTAAATAAGGCTGATGCTGATTTTTGTTTTAATATATGTCACCCAATTTTTGTCAAAAATTTCAAAATATTGAAGTTACAAAAAATAATTTACCCTTTTATAAACAGCAACAAAATAGATATTATTAATTTATTGATTTATAATTAAATGAGTTGTTGGATGATGTCGGACATAAAATTTAAAAAATATTTGCATCCGCCTAATTGATTTTAGCAAAAACTGTTCTAGAAAAGATAAATTGTTTCAGAGCAAAATAATTGTAGAAATTATTTCTTCATATTGACTTGAAGGCCTTTCGAAAGAAAACATGCAGAATTATACCATAAACCAAACCATAATTCAGGCAGAAGAGGTTTAAAATTAATTTATAAAATCGTAAGGGAGGTTCAAAATTTAAGATTAAAATTACTACAAATATATGTGTAGCAACTGACTTTATTTGTTTATGCAAAGCAGGATAATTTCAACAGGAATGCAGCAATACTAAAAAAAAAACTGCCAAACAAAAGCTTCAAGGGTTACCGCAGTTGATAAATAAGGCAAATCGTTTAATTCTTATATGAAGCAGTCCAAGCCAAAAGCAAACAAAAAAAATGTGGGTCAATATTCTCTGATTTGCATGAAATTTTAGATTATTGTTTGTTATTTTTAATCATTCACATTTGTGCACAAATTCAGCCATTTTAATTTTGTTCTGATTTAATTCAACTCCTAAGTGTAATCAATCAAATACAACATAAATTAACAGGGTTGTTACAGAAATACTGATTTTGAATCTGCACGACATTTGGTTAACCACACCAAGATGCCAAATCCATGCCATAAAAAAATTATCAAATTCCCTTTTTAAAAAAATAGGAATACATTCAACAATTTTGGATACAGCATTAAAGACTTTGAGTGTAAGTAGGTGTGCTTGAGTACTGGGCACTGACGAAGTCTACATCTAATGGACGAAATAATCGTATCTGTCAAAATAATGGCAATTTTAAAGGAATGAAAAGGAAATTACTCAATCCATCCCAAAAGCTTTTCAGCCTTAATCTTTGAAAATAATTCTAAGCAGTTTTGCAAGGCCTGTGAGAACTGTGAAATTTTTCAAAGTAGGAACACGAAAATTTTAATATTTGAAAACGAACATGCACACTTAGATTTTTTCGCCGAGATGGGCACCACCGAGCAGCTCGGCATTTTATTTTGCTGGATCTCAGTGAAAAACTTGCCGAGATTCAGCTAACAAACGGGAATTTTGCCGAGATCTCAGCTAACAAACATATTTTTTGCTGAATTTCCAGCAAAATAAAATGCCGAGCTGCTCGGTGGTGCCCATCTCGGCAAAAAATCTAAGTGTGTGTGTTTTGATGAAATATTGTTTGCAAAAATCAAGAAAAAAAAATCACTGCCTTCCGGAGGGAATCGAGCCCACACCTCCCAGTACGCTAGACGGGCACTCTCCAGTACTGATTCGGTGCTACCCTCATCAAGCTTCCGAAGCGGAAATGTGATAGAGACTGTCCGATCCACCTAGTACGCGGAATTAATTTCTCGTTCGTAAACACTATCGTCGAGCCACATGCTCTCGGTTGTTTGCCGTGGACGTTTTTTCTTGGCTATTATTGCAAACAATTTTTTTATCAAGGCGCATGTTCTCTTGCCTTAAGGGGGGAGTACAATTTGAGTTTTCAAAAAAAAAATGCATTTTAAGCCAAAAAAATGTTCATTGAGATGTATACTTTAATTTAGAAAAGACTCCAAGTCCGCCAGAATATTCCTTACCGCTTTACGAAGCGATTTCCTAAAACATGTACCGGCGCGCTGAGAGAGCATTTTTATCTTTAAACGCGTTTATCTCGAAACGGGGTTTTTCAAACTGGCGTTGGAAATAACTCAAACCAGTTATCATCAAATTTGGATATCACCTAGGTTTTCTTGTTCAAAATTAAATTCTGCTTAGAAATACGTATCCACATTTTCGATTTTGTCAAAAATTGATTTTTAATCCACGATTTTGTAAGCATTTTTAGGGTGAAAAAATGTACTTTTTTTTCCTAAGACCACAACTTTTGAAAAAATTAATTTAAAAAAAACGGAATACGTATTTCTAACCCCAATTTCATTACTAATCAGGATTTTTGTTCGATTTATGTTCCGGGATCACATGGAAAGGAGTAGTTTCCCACGCCGTTTTCCGACTTCCGCGCGAACTGGTGCACCGGCCACCGGGAGACGCCAATCGAGTTCAAAAAAATACACATTGTAGTTCGAAGGATGACTAATAAATGGGTTATAACATATTTGCCCTCTCTGAGTGTTTTATTGCTTAAAAAAATTAACGAAAATGCCTTACTTTTTGGACGTTCAAAATGTACTACCCCCTTGTATCGTTTTCCAAATTAAGAAAAATGTGACTTAAGTCGAAAAACTTGCAGTAGAAAATGTTAGTGCCCATTCAGAATCATGAAAAGTACCAGTTCGTAAACATATCTACAAGTCTGAGATTCTTAAATGTTTTCGTAGAATGGGACAGAATCTGGAAATCTTGGCTATGGATCTTAAAATTTGTTCTAAGCCTGAAATTTCAACAAAATATACATACCTTTATTTAACAGTCAGCAGAATCTTAACCAATATTTATATTAAATCTGAGATTTTTAAATTTTCCGGGAAACCAGAACTGTTCAATTACTTATGGTTTTGGAATTTTGCTATAGAAACTGATCCTAAAAAAACTGTTAATTTTTTAACGTAAGAATTTGAATTTGTCATGCTGGTAGTGCGAATATTTCAGGATTTTTACAGAACTAATCCATTCATTTCCAGAGTCTATATTCAGGGCACAAGTCCACACCATTCTCAACTAAAAGTGTTTAAAAAAATTGGGACCATGACCACTTTAAATGTTGATCTGGAACTGTTATTTATTAGATATTCATATCACAATCTCAAATTAAATCTAATATCACAACTACAAGTGTTTTCAAACCAATCTCGGAGCTCTAGGGCCAGCTTCAAAACTTGCTATTTTTTTCCGGATTTTCTAGAGACCAGCTGGTGGGATTCAAGACAATGCTTCATTTCTGACCTCAGTAACTCTGAAAACCTAAGATAATCCAGATAACCTGCACACTTAGTTTTTTCTACCGAGCTCGGCTGTGCAAATCTCGGCAAAAAAAAGTTTCACTGAGATCTCAGCAAAAGTGACATTTGATTGCTGAGTCTCGGATAATGCTTAGCTGAATCTCAGCAAAAAATGAAATGTTTGCTGAGATCTCAGTAAAACTGTTTTTTGCCGAGATTTGCCCAGCTGAGCTCGGTATAAAAAACTAAGTGTGTGGATTGACAGAGAATTGAAAATTGAATCGGGTATTAAAGTGTAAGTAAAATTTCTAGGAAGTTCCAGAGGATCATCTATTTCGAAAATTACAGAAACCTACTTAAAGTCCTATGATTTTTTTTGCAACGAAATATCTTTCATAAATTAGCTGAAAAAGAAAGATGAGATTTAATAATAGTTATAAGAATCTAGAAAATAAAATCGATTAAAAATTTAATTTAATTTAATCATTTTCAAAAATATGTTTACATGTACTTCTAAATATTAATTCAATCTTTACAATATCGGTCAGAAACTTGCGGAACAACAAATGTTTAATGGTTGTTATGACCACTTAAATAAAAAGTGAATTGATAGTTCAAAAACACAATGATAACAATGGTTAAGAGCTACCAAATCACGCGAAATCTACGCCAAATGAAAACTCCATACCAGCGATTAAGTCATATAACTATTTGTTGATCACCAATCGGTGGTAGAACTGTGAAGCATTTGCTCCTTTTTTTTAAAGATTTTGAAAGTTAGAGAGGTCGATCCAACAAAACATCATAGTTTCATGAAAAATGAATGTATTGGTATCCTTTCCAAAAAAAAAACTGGATATTTCCGAAGCAGTAAACGGAATTCAATTAAAATAGGGTAGATAAACCAGTCATGACTATACGTACCTATTGTGGTATGTTCTTATATAATAATAGGAAGATACTATAATCAATGAGAACGTACAGCCATGACCCTAAATTTCAAAATCATCTTCAAAAAAATTTCATACATATTATATACACAATAGATTGAGACAGTCTTTTCTAAATTTCTTTAAAACTGCTCTTGCAGTTAACATTGTTTAATTACTACTGCTGTGGGACAGGTCCAGTATCCATGCTTTTCACGCTAGATGCAAACAAGTTCAAATCTCATCCATAGACAAGCCAAGCATGACCTAGAATGTGTTTAAGTGACTATAGTAAAAAAATGTACTGCTCTAGGATATTCATCCAAAATGTTATTGAAACATCACGACTTTCAATAAAAAAAAGATTCTAACAATTACTTCAAAGATACGTTGACACAAATCTCAGTACTCTTCAGAGGTTCTAGGTATTCTTGCATATACCGATTTTGAAAGCGCAAAAAGAACACAATGTTGAACACAGACATTATTTCCAGTAGAGATGAAGAAAAAGAAAACTTGCACTGAAATATTCCTACAGTAACCATAGTATAGCCATAGTATAATTGTTCTGTGACCAAAAAAATGGAGTGCAAAGCCTGGATTCTAGTTTACCGATTCTAGTAAACAATCCTACTTACCACGCTTTAAAAAAAAAATGACAGCTAAGCATGTTTATCTACGAGTTGACACACATTGCCCGAATTTTTGTTTCCCTGTTCAAAAATTAAATGCAGCCCCTTTCGTAAGCTGATAGCATAAACCATGTGGGACACACATATTGTAACAGCGCAATGTAAATACCGACGAACTGAATCGAAAGCAAACCGAAGACGATAAAAGGTTAATCAGTGCTCATTTCCATATGTGGTTAATATAATGCCTTATTCACGACTACTAAAGTAAATATATTGAAACGCACACAGAGTGTTCGAACTTCTACCATATCAGACTTTGTGTTCTTTGATTGTTTGTTTGTTCGCTTGTTCTGTTCTGCCCTACTCATATACATATGCGAGGTAATGTGTAAACGTATGACTGTAAGTTCTTATCAAAGAGAAAACACACAAATTGCGATGTGACTATTACTTCCTATAGTATAGGCTCCTCTAGCTGCAGTTCATTGCTTGTGCACTGCATTTCAGCTGCAGCCCTGCTCGCGTACACTTATAACAGGCACACGTGTTACGCAATGCAACACTTTTTTTTTGCAATATTGCCTTGCCGGGAAACAGAAGAACGAGACAGATATATATAGAGTCAGAAGTGCAATAAGAGAGACACACAACTTTGATAGAACGCCATCTGGTTAAGTCTTTAGTCTACAAAAAAAATAAACAGATAAACAAAGAGAAAGAGAAAAGGGAAATTTGTTATTTAATTTAAAAAACGATGAATATATGTACAAAAAATGCGATGAACTCATGAATTGCAAAATACCGGGATAAATTTTCCAAGTGAAAAGAGTAAATGGCTACCATTCCTTATGTACTACCGGACTGTGAATCGCAAATGAACAATCGAAACTACTACCCACAAACATAAAAACATAAAAAGAAAACCATCATTTCACAATCCAGTAGGTTGATGTTTGCTAACATATCGTTTACTTCAAGCCTAAGGCGATGTTCTTTGACAAAGATGTGAAAATATTAATTTAAGCTAAACATTGGTTGTTAGTCAAACTAAAG
>NW_027041261.1:0-38755 GCF_037179485.1 Ochlerotatus camptorhynchus | reverse complement strand
GAAGATGGCGAAGTCGTTGTTATTTGCGACTTTTCTGAAAACTACACATTTGTTCTGCAAGATGTTGTTCAAAGCTATCATTGGAATAATTCTCAATTGCGTTGTTATTTGCGACTTTTCTGAAAACTACACATTTGTTCTGCAAGATGAGGTTCAAAGCTATCATTGGAATAATTCTCAATTGCGTTGTTATTTGCGACTTTTCTGAAAACTACACATTTGTTCTGCAAGATGAGGTTCAAAGCTATCATTGGAATAATTCTCAATGTACAAATCATCCATTTGTCGTTTATTTTAATGATAATGGTACACTAAACCATTTAAGTTTTGTGGTTATTTTGGACATTTCAAAGCATGGCACAGTAGCAGTTCAGTTGTTTATTTCAAAATTATTAGAATTTTTAAAGTCGCAAATAACAGTCCAAAAGTGTATTTTTATGTCAGATGGAGCAGCATCACAATACAAAAACATAAAAAATTTTGCTAGCCTTTGTGGATTTAAAGATAAGCATAATGTAGAAATTTAATGGCATTTTTTTGCAACTTCACACGGCAAAGGTCCTTGTGATGCGATTGGCGGTACCCTTAAGAGAATGGCAACCAGAGCAAGTTTAGCTAAGCAACACGAGCACCCTATAACGAACCCTAAACAACTGTACAGCTGGGCAAATAGTCGTAAAGAAGATCTTCAAACAAAAATGTCATTTTGTTATGTTTCTACGGAAGAATACAAAAAGGCTGACACGGAATTTGATCCAATTTTTAAGAAAGTGAAACCAATTCCTGGAACTCGAAAATATCATTGCTATATTCCAGTTTCAAACAACCAAATTGCAGTAAAAATATTCTCTAATTCAAACGATACACCCAAATTATTCAATGTATTCAAATAATATGAGTTGTAACATAAAATAATAAATATATACTGTTTCTTATCTCAACAAATCTTTCATTTGACCACATCAACGTGCTTCTTTTCCGCTGGCTCTAGATAGAAACGGGTAAGCCTGACAGCTACCATATCTGAGAATGAATTGTTTGTTTTTTAAGGTTCAATTTACTTTGATGCATTTTTAAAAAATTCAAAAGCAGTTTTTTTCGACGCATTATTTTAGATTGCAAAAAGCTCGCGTCATTTTGTGTAAAATATCAAAAGAAATCGAATAGTGCAAGCTTTTTGCAATCTGAAATAAGGCGTCAGAGAAAACTGCTTTTGAATTTTTCCAAAAAGCATCAAAGTAAATTGAACCTTTATACAATAATGAAAAAAAATCTCGTTGCTGGACATCTCGACGAACATTTGAAAATGGCCTAAAATGTTGAAAATTGTTTTAATTATATTTTTTTAATTCGCATTAACTTGAGAACGGCTGGACTAAGGAAAAAAGTTTCTATATGCAAAGTTATCGGAAATTATACGTAAAATCAAAATAAATTATTATTTTACTAAAATATATGCATTTTCATCAACTTGTAAAAATCAACAAAAATTTCAAAAATTATAGATTTCTTTTTAAGAAAGTTACTAGCATACACTTTTCACGAAATTTAAGGGTATTCCATCAATTTTCTTGAAAAAAAAAAAATATAAAGATCGAAGGGGGGGTGTTTTGAGATAATCATCATTTTACGTTTTTTAAATACTAATTTACGAAGTTTTTTCTTTTAATGTATTTTTTCCGCAAAGATAATTTAATTACCTAAAACTTTTTCTCATATGCCATTTTCATCAGATCAATCGTTTTCAAGTTATGTTTTTTTGCAAAAAATTAATCCATTTTTTATACGCCCTTTTCAAAAGTTACTCTGGAGGAAAAAATCATATTTAAATGAAAAATGCAACCATTAGTAGCAGCGAACACGTGAGCAATGTTTCATTCAAATCAGAAGGGGTCGAGACAAAATTAACATTTTTTTTAACGATTTGAGCTGGAAGTGCTCCTTTACCTTTACCTTTCCAACTCGTGTGGCGCACTCTACGTTAGTGTGCATTAAAAAGGCCTATAGGTAGTATTTTTAATATCACCATATGGCATGCCATGAGACAGCTGTGGTCTGGAGTCATTTTGATTAGGTCGTATGTAACAAATGTAAACAAATTGACATTTTAATGCTACCAGACACTACTCTGCTTACTCTTACTATAGGCAAAATTTGCGCCCGCTACCTCATTTCTGTTTCATTTTATCGTCAAAAAACTATTCGTCGTATGTGCCAACTGACCAAAACATAGCTCAATTATACATACGACACCTAACTTCTATGGAGGTGTCAGTCGTCGTATATAACAAAGTTGATAGAAGCGTAAGAACTGTACATAAGACCTGTTCTTTTTTCCTAATAAAAGTGCAAATTTTGAAAATTTAAAATGTTAAACGGTTGAGTGTGGTCTATAAAATTATAACGACGTTTTTTGTGAGTAACTACTCATAATAATACATTTTTAAACCGATAAAAAGCGCACGGTCGAATGTAAAAACGCGGCATGCAAAAGGCCGGTTAAAAAACGTTTGATTTTTAACAGAAACGCTATCAATACCTTACTCAGTTGATAGCAACACTCCTGAGATGTTAGCTAATGGGAATTTTGAAAGAATTATCCTTCTCATTGAAAATAGAAACAATTTTTTGTTCACCAAATCAAAACACACCGTCTCTCTAATTGACATAAATGTTACATACGACCCAATCAAAAAGGGCTCCAGTAGTCAGCTGATTCTTTTGTTTACCGAGAAGTTTTGACAGTTCACTGACAGCTCTTTCCCACTGAAAATAGCTTTATGTATCTTTACATCTTGAATATCGGTAACACCTCATCACTCACACACATACAGTCTTTCAGCTGTCAGGTAAACTGCAAAACGTCTCATGGATCACATTATACGCCTTTTTAATAGAAACTAAGCGACCTCTGGTGGTGAATAGAAGAGCGTCAAAAAGAGTGTTGTTAGCACAACAACTATTGTAAAAATTACAATATTCTTTTATTAAGCCAACAATAGTTAATTTTAATTTAGCATTTATTTGTTGTGTCCATTCCCCGGGCCATGAATGCAAAAATAACTACCAACCATTCCACAATGGGGAAAAATGGACGGAAAAATACATTTAATTGTGTATCACTGAAATTCGCTGGATCAAAAATATAATTCTTATCATTTCTGTAGGTAAACAACTTGCGGGATCGAATGGAAATGGTTTCATCCTGGGGAGAATGCAGGATGTTTGTGTTTTTTGCTTTTTCAACCTAAAAAAAAATTCCCTTGAGAATAAAAAAGCAAAAAAGTCACACTTTCTGTATTCTCCCCAGGATGAAACCATTTCCATTCGATCCCGCAAGTTGTTTACCTACAGAAATGATATGAACCATATTTTTGTTTCAGTGAGTTTCGGAAATGCTACAAAATAAAATGTAGTTTTTCGTTAATTTTTCCCCATTGTGCATTCCCTCGTTCTTACCTGGACAAAAATGTAAACAATAACACAAAACGTTCTTGTTTGATTCAGCTCTTTTCCGCGTTCCACATAAATATTGTTTTGGGTAGACTGTGAATTTCGGGAAATAAGTGCAAGATTTCCAAATATCTTGAGACTTGAGGTAAGTAAGTACAGTCAGGAATCCTTATTGCCGGGGTAACGGGGGCGTGAATAAGGAACCGCGAATAAGGATACCCACAGCTTATGGGATTTTCACTAATAGGGGCTGTAGTGGATTATCTCATTTGTTTCAATACATACAGCTATACCGTCTTCGACAAAGTTGCTGTACTGGGTAAGACCAACATGCCTGTGCGATTGGATTCAGGTTAAATTGGGAACTACGCCGTTAGAGGCGCTTCACTTTTATGTTACTTATGACGGGCGCTATAATATATGGATCATATTTCCAACATAGAATATTTCGTGATCCTGACCATATAGAAAGTTACTGTCTTCAGCAAAGTTGTTCAAGTGACCAAGTCCTTTCGGATGGTGGCCATATTAGTTCAGAACTCTCTCACTACGCAGCGCTAGTGTGCATGTGCAATTCCTATATAAACTGTATCTCGAGAGCCTGGCCATATAGAAAGTTGCTGTTTTCAGCAAAGCTGTGCAGGTGATCAAGTCCTTTCGGATGATGTTCATATTAGTTCAGAACACGCTCACTACGCGGCGCTAGTGTGCAAGTAAATTTCCTTTATAAGCTGTATCTCGAGAACCTGGCCATATAGAAGGTTACTGTCTTGAGAAAAGTTGTTCAGGTCACTAAGTCCTTTCAGATGATGGTCATATTATTTCAGAACCCTCACACTACGTGGCGCTAGTGTGCACATGAACTTCCTTAATATGTTATGACTCCAAAACTTGTCCATATAAGATGTTGCTGTGCAATGTGAGAACAGGAACCGGAAATCGATGTCAGATGCCATTTTGGAATCCAAGATGGCGGCCATCGGTTCAAGAAAAACTGTCAAATACCGTAAATATGGATATTTTTGGAAAGGGGATGACGTGTAGAGGCCGGAAATCGTTGCCAGACGTCATTTTGGAATCCAAGTAGCGGCCATCGGGTCAAGAAAAACTGTCAAATACCCTATAATACGGGTATTTCCAGAGAGGGAACGACGTGTAGAGGCCAGAAATCGATGCCAGCCGCCATTTTGTAATCCAAGATGGCGACCATCGGGTCAAGAAAAACTGTCAAATACCCTACAACATGGGTATTTTCGGATAGGAGATGACATGTAGAGACCGGAAATCGATGTCAGATGCCATTTTGTAATCCAAGATGGCGGCCATCGGGTCAAGAAAAACTGTCAAATACTCTACAATATGAGTATTTCCGGACGTGTAGAGGCCAGAAACCGATACCAGGCGCCATTTTAAAAACCAAAATGGCGGCCATCGGTTTTAAGAAAAACTGTCAAATATCCTACAATGTGGGAATTTCCGAAAAGGAACGACGTGTAAAGGTCAGATATACATTCCAGACGCTATTTTGGAATCCAATATGGCGGCAACATGTTTTCCATAAATAAGGCTTACCAAGCATATTACGTATAATTTATTGTGTATAGCGTATCATTGAGCAAGATCGCAACATAACGTGGAAAATTCCGCAAAACAATAAAATGCTTTGATTTGTTTTGTTTTTTCTATCGTAAGCTACATATTTATTCCACATTTTATTTTCTGTTTTCGATAACAAAGAACCAACCAGCGCTGTCATGTTTTATGCATTCTAGTCACTCTCGTTCTTTCACACCGTGAGATGGGTCTCGACTTCCCTAGCAAATCTTGCATTTTTGCACTCCGTTCAACATTGCTGTTCAATGTGCAGAAACTTTCGACCTCGGATAGTTGATTTAGTTTTAACTCGATTTCTGCCGCACCAGGTGGTGGATGAAAATATCAACCATATTCACTGTAGAGGGGTCCAGGAATAAATTTGTAGTTTACGATAGAAAAAAACAAAACAATTAAAAGCGTTTTATTGTTTTGAGGAATTTTCCACGTTATGTTGCGATCTTGCTCAGTAATACGCTATACACAATAAATTATACGCAATATTCTTGGTAAGGCTTATATATGGAAAACATGTTTTTTTTAACTAGTTCGTTTATTTGGAAGGCTCAATCACGTTAGCTTTACGGAGCCGATAGTTTATTGTTCTTTGTTTGTAACAACATTCCCAACAGGTAAGAGAGGTACATTGTCGAAGGATAGGATTAGGGGAGGAGCTTGGGGGTAAGGTTTCGTTGTCTCATCAGAGTGTTGTCACCAGTATGAACGGTAGTGCGGTTCTAGTTTCGTCTGGAGTTCGATTGGCTATGGTGACCATGGAAAACATGTTGCCGCCATATTGGATTCCAAAATAGCGTCTGGAATCTATATCTGGCCTCTACACGTCGCCCATTTTCGGAAATTCCCACATTGTAGTGTATTTGACAGTTTTTCTCAAACTGATGGCCGCCATCTTAGATTTCAAAATGGCATCTGGCATCGATTTCCGGCTTCTACACGTCGTTTCCTTTCCGGAAATACTCATATTGTAGAGTATTTGACAGTTTTTCTTGACCCGATGGCCACCATCTTGGATCCCAAAATGTCGTCTGGCATCGATTTCCGGCCTCTACACGTCGTCTCCTTCCGAAAATATCCATATTGTAGGGTATTTGACAGTTTTTCGCCTCTACACGTCATCTCCTATCCGAAAATACCCATGTTGTTGGGTATTTGACAGTTTTTCTTGAAACGATGGCAACCATCTTGGATTCCAAAATGGCGTCTGACATCGATTTTCGGCCTCTACTTGTCGTTCCCTCTCTGAAAATACCCGTATTATAGGGTATTTGACAGTTTTTCTTGACCCGATGGCCGCCATCTTGGATTCCAAAATGACGTCTGGCATCGATTTCCGGCCTCTACACGTCGTCCCCTTTCCAAAAATATCCATATTGTAGGGTATTTGACAGTTTTTCTTGAACCGATGGCCGCCATCTTGGATTCCAAAATGGCATCTGACATCGATTTCTGGCCTCTACACGTCATCCCTGTTCCGGTTCCTGTTCTAACATTGCACAGCAACATCTTATATGGACATGCTTTGGAGACATTACATATTAAGGAAGTTCATGTGTACACTAGTGCCGCGTAGTGTGAGAGTTCTGAAATAATATGACGATCATCCAAAAGAACTTGATCACCTGCACAACTTTGCTGAAAACAGCAACTTTCTATATGGCCAGGCTCTCGAGATACAGTTTATATAGGAATTGCCCATGCACACTAGCGCTGCGTAGTGAGAGATTTCTGAACTTATATGGCCACCATCCAAAAGGACTGAATCACATGCACAACTTTGCTGAAAACAGCAACTTTCTATATGGCCAGGCTCTCGAGATACAGTTTATATAGGAATTGAACATGCACACTAGCGCTGCGTAGTGAGAGAGTTCTGAACTAATATGGCCACCATCCGAAAGGACTTGGTCACCTGAACAACTTTGCTGAAGACAGTAACTTTCTATATGGTCAGGATCACGAAATATTCTATGTTGGAAATATGATCCATATATTATAGCGCCCGTCATAAGTAACATAAAAGTGAAGCGCCTCTAACGGCGTAGTTCCCAATTTAACCTGAATCCAATCGCACAGGCATGTTGGTCTTACCCAGTACAGCAACTTTGTCGAAGACGGTATAGCTGTATGTATTGAAACAAATGAGATAATCCACTACAGCCCCTATTAGTGAAAATCCCATAAGCTGTGGGTATCCTTATTCGCGGTTCCTTATTCACGCCCCCGTTACCCCGGCAATAAGGATTCCTGACTGCATGCTGCAATTGCTAAATATACCATGCATGCAAAGAAAACCAAGGCATTGTATGCACACGTGAAACGGGAACCTTATTTGTACAATGGTGCAAACATTATGACGCATACGGTAAACAGTTTTTCTTTTTTTCCTTGATTTTTTTTTTTGTCGATCTTGTTTTTCGTACTGAGTACCAATGCTCCCGACGCCAGGAAGGCAGCTCCCACACTTGGACCCTACCTATCGACCCATCAACTCATGAACCGGGAACCAACGACTTTACTTCCCTTCCGGAGAAAGGCGTGATCAGAGATTTTATACCTCAGAAAGGTTTTTTAAATTCAATTGCAATTGTATTTGTTACGAAAGAAAACAAAACATTAAAATAATCACAAATTATTATTGAATAAATAAACCTATTTTTATATCTACTGCGTATATTTTCAGGCTTATAAAATAAATATGATTGGCAATTCAAAGTTGGCACTCGTGGAGAATAGAAGAACTATGAGAGTGATGATGGTTTCAAAATTTTCCACGGGGAGGTATACGAGTGCAATCTTAAAATGCTTTTGTTTTGCAAATGGAGCATTTAATTTGGTTGCTGCTACAGTTGTAGAAAAGCTGAAATCTATGTCTACACATAAAAATCTGAAAAGAAATTATTTTTTCTATAATATATGTCTATTAAGTAGTCCTCAAGTTTTCTACTAGGGTAGCATTAACCAGATTTAAATAAACGTATTGATGAAGTGAAATGCATTAATGCCATTTTATGTAATAATTAATAATAACGTGTGCTGAACAATATTTACTCGTATTTTTACGTTCTTTTCACTATTCGTGCCGTGTTTGGTTACATTTGTGTATGAATGATATTTACAAACTAAAGGCACTATGAAGCGAGCCACGAACAATGCCCTTTATATAAGATCCAGGCCAGCAGACTTATTGGTCTTGCTGAAATGCGCAAATGTTTAGTGGTGTTCGTATTTCATTGCAATGTTTATCTTTTTACACGAAACAGCTGTTGGCAGTAACATCAATCTCCGCAGTTACGTTCGGCACCCGCAGTAGTTGAGTTCATTCCTGCCAGATATTTCTGTAGATCCGAAAGGAGGACACGGTTACTGCTGCTGCCACTGGTGCTGATGCGTCCGTTTCCTCCATTGGTGCCTTATCTCCTGTGGTTGAAGCAGTCACAGGTGTAGCCACTGCGGTTCCACTGGATTTGGATGAATCGGAAGTCTATTTTCGCGGAGCTCGAGGGGTCGAAGGTGAATTGGAGGTGACTGTTGGAGTTTTCAACGCAGTACCACCATAGAGATAACTCTAAAGGGCTGAACACAATGACAGCGGCACAGCGGTACAGCGGTAAACTATGCATTGTACTAAAATCGCCGGTACCGCTGTGCCGCTGCCGCTTTGCCGCATTTCTACGCACAATGCATGCACGTTTTTCTTCTGTTCCGCTGTTTTGTTGCTTTCTGTAGGTAAACAAACCAGGTGCTGTTTTCGTTTTGCTGTCAGTGGTGCAAAATTAAAAACTGATTTCTCTCGTCCACGTTCATTTTATCGTGAAAAAAAATTCCCAAATAATGGAAACTATTGGGAATATCATTAAAATCGTGCGAGCCGTAAAAGAACTGCGGGATCTTCAAAAAAAAAAATATCCACGCAAAAGCGTCGGTGGTGGGTCAGACCCTCCAACCAGATGCGACAAAGTGAACCTTTTTCTCCATTCATTCCATTAACATTTCCTCTTGTTTAAACTGTGTTTATTTTAAAGGATTTTACGAAACAGCATTCAAAGTGATGAAAAATGAGGATCGCGAATACTTTCTCCGGACTGTTCGCATGAATTCTCAAGTATTTGATATGCTGTTGAGCATTGTTAAACCGCATTTGGAGAAGTTTTCAATAAATCCGGAAGTGTCGACTATTTTTAACTTTAATGTAAGTTATTTCATTATTTTAATATTGTGAATATGAATATTTTTACGGTCGGTGCTATAGTTCTGAAACAATTCCGGTATGGTAGGTGCCCCGGATAGCACTTTTTTCAATTTAAAACCTTTCATTGAATCAGTGATCACATTGACCGTTCACAAACTAGAACAATAGGGAAGTTTTGCGGAGAACGTCCGGGAACCCGATCTTTTTTAAAAATATCAAACTCGAAACCGAAATTGACGGGTTTGGAACGGGTTTCAGTTTTGAAAAACCAAAACCTGATCATCACTTATTCGAATTTCTGGGAAAATCTGCAGGGAAGTTCTGCGGAGAATTTCAGGGAAGTTCTGCAGGGAACTTTTTCGCAAAACTTCAGGTAGGTTCTGTTGGCAAATTCAGGGAAGTTACACGGAGAACTTCTGAGAACCTGATCTTTTTCAAATTATCCGACCCGAAAAGAGAAGTTTTAGCAAACCTTAGAGAAGTTTCAGCATTACCTGTATCAGAGAAGTTTCCTGAAGAATTTCGGAAGAATTTGGGGTCGTGACATAAATATAGACCCAGATTGGAAGATCCGGGACATCCGTAAGAATGGTCAATTAATTAAACTGATTCTAGAGAACCATGTTTTTTTTTTTGAAAACATTAGGAACTGTGATGATAGAATGCATTTGGGGTCGTGATATAAAAATTTACCCTGATGGCCATGGGACCGTCTTCTGGAAGATCCGGAACATCTGGAAAGTGGACAATCCACGAAACTGATTCTAGAGCTCCGCGGTTTTTTTTTAAACATTAGGAACTGTGATGGTATAATGAATTTGGGGACACAAAAATGGACCCATATGGCCATCGGACCCGGATGGAAGACCTGGAACATCCGAAAAGTGGTCGATCTATGAAACTGATCCTAGAGTTCCGCGGTTTTTTCGAAAGCATTTGAAACTGTGATATAAGAAATAATTTGGAGTCATGACATAAATATGGACCTGGATCCTCTAGTAGTTCCTGAACATCCTTAAAAAAGGTCAATTCATGAAACTGGTCCTAGAGCTCCACGATTTTTTTCAAAAACATTACGAACTGTGATATAAGAATGAATAACACGGGTCGTGACATAAAGATAAACCTGGATGACAATTGGACTGTCCTCCAGAAGATTCGGAACATCCGTAAAAGTGGTTTATCCATGAAACTGTAAAAAAAACGCGTATTTTTCGCAAACTCTTGGAACTGTGATATAAGATAGAATTTAGGGGTGTGACATAAACATGGAACATGGATGGCCATGGGACTGTCCTTCGAAAGATCTGGAACATCCGTAAATTGGAACTGTGATATGACAAAGAATTTTAGGTCGTGACGTAAAAATGAATTCAGATGGCCATGGGACCATTAAGGTCCATGTTTATGTCAAACCCCAAATTCATTCTTATATCAAAGTTCCTAATATTTTTGAAAAAAACTGCAGAGCTCATGGATCAGTTTCATGGATTTACCACTTTGACAGTTGTTCCAGATCTTCCTGAAGACGGTCCCATGGCCATCCAGGTCCATGTTTACGTCACGAACTTATTTGTTATTACACTGAGCTCTACACTAATAAAATAATGTTTTTATGTGTTCCATACATGAATTTTTGCAATGTGATCAACAAATGATCTCTATGTGTCGGACACATACTTAATATGTGTACACATAAAAGCCATGTGTGACCACACATACTATTAATTTGACTCATAAATTGCATGTGTACTTCTGAGTGGATTCTGTTTATGTGTGGTAACATGAAAATCATGTGGAGTTTCTCATGGAAATTCGCCAATAAAAATGTGTGGAATTTTGTGAGTGTAGGATCAGTTTCATGGATTGACCATTTTTCGGAAGTTTCGGATCTTCAGGAGGATGGTCCCTTGGCATCCGGGTCCATGTTAATGTCACTACCCTAAATTCTGGCTTATATCTCAGTTCCAAGTGTTTAAAAAAAACCGTGGAGCTCTAGGATCAATTTCATAAATGAACTCGAGGATGAACTACTTTTATGGATGCTGTGAGTCTTACGTATGACGGTTTCATAGTCATCCACGTCCATGTTTCTTTTTTATATCACAGTTCCACGTGTTTTCGAAAAAACGGCGCAGCTCTAGGATCAGTTTCATGGATGAACTACTTTTATGGATGTTCCGGAGAACCGTTCCGTTGTCTCCAGGATCCATATATAGAAACCATGAATGTATTCTCGCTAATTATGAACATTTGTGCCCATTAATCTAGATTATAGATCTTAAGCCACTTGCAAAACCCAACACACCTTTAAAAAAACGTGTACGACTCTTTTAACTTTTAAAAAAGTAGTAGACCCTATTTTCAATTTCTTTTTTACATTCAAAATAATCTACAGACCCTAGGAACTCTAGAGGTACTACAATTTTAGAAATTCATCAAGAAATGGATAAGGTATGCCATTGCAAACCTGCCGTTATACGTTTTTCGGACGCATCGTATTCTGAGTGTTAACACGGGTTTGGGTTGGGTTTCGGTTCTGAAAAACCAAAACCTGATCATCATTAATTCGGAACTCTGAAAAGTTCTGAGGCGAACTTAAGGAAACTTTTGCGAGGAACTTCAGGGAAGTTTTGCGGAGATCTTTGGGGAAGTTTTGTTGGGAACTTCAGGAAAGTTCTGCGAACTTCAAAGAGATTCTGCGAGCTTTAGAGCTGTTGTGCGAATTTCAGAGCAATTCTGCAAACTTCATAATTCCGAAAAACATTTTTTTAAAGCAAGTGAGTGGAAGGTTCTATGAACTTCAGAGCAGTTTTGTGAACTTCAGAGCAGATATGTGAACTCCAGAGCAGGTCTGCGAACTTCAGAGCAAGTCTGTAAATATCAGAGCAGGTGTGCCAAGCATGTCTGCGAATTTCAGTGTGAACCTCCTTGAAGTTCCTTGAATTTTCTTGAAGCTTCCCAGATACTTTGCATGATTTTCCTGAAATTCGTAGATTCCGCAGAAAGCTGCAGATTTTTCAGGAAGTTTACAGAATTATCCTGAAGTACGTAGAATATTTCAAATATTCACAAAACTTTTCTGACGTTCGTAGAATGTTCCTTAAGTTTTCAGACTTTCCCGAAGTTTTCAGATGTTTCCTGAAGTTCGCAGATTGTTTCAGGAGTTCCAAGAATTTTCGGGAAGTTCGTAGATGCCTTTAAAGTTCCCAGAATTTTCCTAAAGTAAGCAGACTTCACTGAAATTTGCATAATTTGTATGATGTTCATAGAATTTTCCTGAACTTCGTAAATTTTGAAAAGCTTCCCAAAAGTTTGCAGAACATTCCAGAAGTTCACAAAATTTTCTTCAAGTTGGCAAAATTTTCCTTAAGTTGGGGTTTCGGATGCTCAACAATTTTTCTTAATTCAGCAAAACTTTCTAAAACTGCACAGAATTATCCAGAAATTTGCTAATATCCTTGAAGTGCCCACAATTCTTGAAGCTCACAAACCTTTCCGAAAGTTCGCAGAATTTTCTTGAAGTACGCAGACTTTCCTGAAACCGCAGAATATACCTGAAGTTCGTATATTTTGAAACTCGCTGAGCTTTTTGTAGTTTTGTAGTTTTGAAGTTTGTAGAAGTTCCTTAAGTTCGCAGAATTTTACTGAAGTTTGCAGACTTTTTTGAAGTTTGAAGAATTTAAGTAATGTTCACAAATTTTCCTGAAGGCCGCAGAATTTTCCTGAAGGTCATAGAATTTTTCTGAAGCTCGCAAAACTTTCCAGAAGTTCACAGAAGTTTCCTGAAGCTGGCAGAAATTTCGTAATGTTCGCCAACCTCCCTGGAGTTCAAAGAATGTTCGTAAAGTTTTCAAAATCTTCGTGAAGTTCTCAGAATTTTATTAAAATTTGCAGCATCCTGCAGAGTTTTGCTGAAGTTCGAAGAAATATGCTGAAGTTCGCTGAATTCCCTGAAGTTTGCAAAACTTTGCAAAGTTTTCAGAATTTTCGCAGAATTTTCCTTAAGTTGGCTGACTTTTCAGATGCTCAATATTTTTTCCTCGATTTTTTTTCCTTAATTCAGCAATACATTCTAGATGTGCACAGAATTATCCTGAAATTCACGAACTTCCTTGAAGTTCCCAAAATTCATCAAAATGTTTCTGAAGTCAAGCCTGAAGTACACAAACTTCCCTGAAAGCCGCAAAATTTTCCTGAAGTTCGTAATTTTTTTCTTGTACGTAGTACGTAGAATTTTCTTGTAGTTTGCTCTAAGTTATCCTGAAGTTCGTAGAGTTTGTTCGATTTTCGAAGATTTTTTTTAGCTCTCAAAACTTTCCAGAAGTACGCAGAAGTTTTCGCAAAGTCGAAAAATTTCCTGAAGTTTGCAGACATTTATGATGTTTGTGTTATGATGTCCTGCAATTTATATAATTTTTCTTAAGTTCGCAGAATTTTTCAAAAGTTCATAGATTTTTTTGAAGTTCGTATAATTTTTCTTCAAAGCATTGCAGAAGTTCTCAGATTTGGTCTGAAGTTAGCAGATTTTGTCTGAAGTTTGTAGACCTTGGAAGCTCTTTAATTTTCCTGAAATGCTCAGAATTTTCCTGAAGTACGAAGAATTTTGCTGAAGTTCGCAGACTTTATTGCTATTAATTTGACTGACTTGTTGGTTTTGTTTATGTAATCGTTTAAATAAACGTTTTTCATTCGTTACTTTATCATTGATTCGACTTTATTATTATTTCTGTTTCAACTGGTTTCAGGTATTTAGGTCATGGAATGAGTCACTTTGCTCTGTCTCGTTTATTCCGGATGGGCGTTTCAACCGTACGGGAAATCACCCAGGAAGTCACGAGAGTGATATGGGAGGTAATGTCTGGTACATATTTACCAATACTGAGTGAAGCCTCTTGGAAGGAATGCAGCGATGATTTTTTTGATCACTGGAATTTTCCGAATTGCTGGGGCGCCGTCGACGGGAAGCACGTGGTTATTCAATGCTCACCAAACGCTGGTTCACTATTTTACAACTATAAAAAACAGCATTCAATCGTTTTGTTGGCAATTTGTGACGCCAATTACAACTACTTGGCAGTTGACATAGGTACGTACGGTGGAAACTCTGATAGCAGTATATTTGCGTCAAGTGAGTTTGGAAAACTTTTGTTATGAGGCACACTGGGATTTCCTCCGCCAACTAACTTGCCAAACAGCACCATAGAGCTGCCTTATTTCATTGTTGGAGATGCAGATTTCCCTCTCAGGTCAAACATCATGAGACCCTTCCCAGGAAGAAATCTACAGGAAATACAAGAAAATTTCAACCATAGACTTTCTGTTGCACGCCGCACGATAGAAAATACATTTGGCATCACCGTCGCTAGATGGAGGATTTTGAAGTCACCATTGAGTATGTTACCAGAGGAGTCGAGTTTTGAACGCCTTTGGATACGGTTGTCTCTAAATTTGCTCTCTGTTTTGCGCGTGCATTCTCTTTCATAGTTTTCGGCTGCATTTGGCGGATTAGCGCTGGCACTCTGCCTCCCGGACGGTTATACGTGTGTGAGTGGTGGTTTTCTCGCTTTCCGAGAAGTTTTAGAATCAAGAAAGAAAACATGATTCATCATGTTTGCAAAATTGCAAGCATCAGAAGATTTGGCGCTGCGTGGTTTGATTGTTTCTCCCGGACCAAAAATTTGTGGCATCGCGAGTGAAAATTTTAATTTCTGATTATTTACGTGGTGATGAGCACGGCGCTTATCTATTGTTAGGGTTTTGCGATGTGCATTGCTTTTGTGCACGGAGTGTCTTGAAAAAGAAAAGTGAAGAAAAGTGATATTTGGTTGTTGTGTGGTTGGAGTGGAGAGAAAAATATGCGTGGAAGCATCGGGAATGCGCTCCCGGGTAAAGTGATTTGATGAGTACGTTCCAGTTGAAGATTGTTGACAAGTGTATTTGTGGTGATGCAAATTATGGTTTAGATGACGCATGGCTTCAAACATTTTGTGTGTCCAAATAAAACATATTACATACTAAATACGCACAGGGCATCGTCTGCTGACCATTGCCGCGGGTATATCGTGGGAGTCCCAGGTACCCGGTTCAAGCTTTAGTTGGCGGCGGTGGCTCTTCTTGACCTTCTATCCCCTGAGTAGTTAGTGTGAATAAGGGCGTCTATGTGATGTTTTGCTGTACCTGTTGTGGACATCTACTGCATCCTGTTCCCTTAACTTGTTGAGGACACCCTGTCTTGCCTCAAAAGTTCCCCTTTTTGAAGTATGGCGCACGCTTACTGATCCTCTACACAGTGTTCCAGCTGATTCTATTAGTCGAGGACATAATGCTTCTCGAAATGCATTTCAAATACGTAATATTCTAGCACAGAATGTGTTGGATAATCCTCGTTACGGACTCAATGGTTGATCAAATCAAGCTACACTAACTGAAAGGGACTTTTTCTTTTTCTTTTTTTAATAATAACAATATTCAGTAACACTTTTTTGACAATTCTAAAATAAGTTGCCGTCTATACCATTTTTGCCATTGGTCAATATTTGGCAGCAGTAAGTTGGAATTTATTAACCATTCATATTCCCTTTGAGTTAGCGAACGTTTAAGATTTGTGTGTAAGTAATTTTGTAAGAGAGAGGAACTCTGTAAATTTCACCAGAAATAAAAATAATTACCGTCAATAAATTTAAAAATATGTATGTACAATTAGCTTCGTAAACATATTATACTTTGTTGTGGACTTAATGAAAGATCAAATCAAACAAAGTAATTTTGTAAAAAAGAAAGAAAATAGATAAAAATTTCAAAAGTTATGAGCATAGGTCATTCCATTGGTATATAAAGCAAAAACAAATTGAAAATTGAGCAACGTTTTTCATGTTGAGATATCAAATATTGATTAAATTGTAAAAAAAAACATGCAATATTATGTGTATTATATGTATATTAAGGTAGGTCAACTTTATAACCCACTGATGCAAGTGGACCAAACAAACAGGCACAAAGATTTCTGTAATTATCTTGGGCAACGCATGTCCTCGTTGCCAATGAAAGTGGCTCGAGAATTGGAATTTGAGTTTACTGCACGAGTAAACGAAGTGCTTGATGTTGATGATGATGATGCAGGACGTGGAAACGTCTCCAACGATGTTCAATATACCATGGATTTTTTCATCCAGGGCGTCCGATCTCTTCTTCCTCTTCGCTGCAGGACGTGGCAACGTCTCCAACGATGTTCAATATACCATGGATTTTTTCATCCAGGGCGTCCGATCTCTTCTTCCTCTTCGCTGCAGGACGTGGCAACGTCTCCAACGATGTTCAATATACCATGGATTTTTTCATCCAGGGCGTCCGATCTCTTCTTCCTCTTCGCTGGTGTCGATGATACCATTGTTTGAGTGCTGTTCTCAACATCGTCTAACTCCTCAACGTCAATATATTCAAGGGCAGTCATGTTTTGCTCTTGGATGTCTGGTTCGGAATCTCCTTCTGTTGGCTGGGGATCAACCCTGTAGTTGCTGGTAGTGCTGAAATATTGAAATCATGTTAAATTACTTTTATATAATTTGAAATTTGTTTTCGCTACCTTCTGCGTTTGCAGTGGCTAGATAGAAATGATAGCTCGTTGTTTTATACACCATTTTGGTTGATGCACCTGCGAGCTGCCTGCTCCGGAAGTCGCTGTCTGCTCAACCTTCCGCAACTCCTTGAGGTACCGGTCACGCAAATTTTTCCATTTTTTTTGGCTTCATCGACTGAAAGGAAAGAAAAACAAATTATAACCGGGAATGAGAAAAAACAAACTGTCGATCAGTTATTAAAAAGTTATTAAACAAGTAAAAAAGTTATTCAACAGGTTGATTTAATTAGCCTAGAAACTTACTCGGTATTTAAACTTCGTTGCTGACAGCCATCCAAAAATTCTCCTTTTTTCCAGCATTCTGGTACGTCTTGTCACTTTTCGCATATACGGCCAGGTATTTCTTAACTACTCCGATAAAAAAATAGTTAACATATTCCTCTTCCGCAATCTCATGGATAGAATCCATTTTCTGAACTTCCGATTCGTTTCAAACACACAATTGTTTTGGTTTGCGCTTTGCCGTACCGCGTTTTTCTAAAATTTTGAAAAAAAAAAAACGCGTTTTAGTACAATGCCGCTTTTGCCGCAACGCGCTCATTGTGGGTTGTCAAACGTTTTTCAGTGTGTTGGAAAATTTGCGCTTGCCGCTATGCCGCTATCATTGTGTTCAGCCCTTAAGACTAGTAGGTCCCGAAGAAACGAGCTCTACTTTTTGGCTCAGCTCTGGTACTATCTTCGGTCCCAAGCTAATCGATTCATCCCTCGAAACATAGGAAATTCCACTAACCCCTCATTTTATCTATCAAACTTTCATAGCGAATCAAAGCAAACATAGTGTAGTACTAGAATTTTGCCTAGAATGGGATACGTTAATCGATTTGCTTGGGACCAATAGGCTAGTCAAGTAGTGAGTCAATTTAAAACCGTTAGTTTCGTATTGATTGTTGGTACCACCATAGAGGTAACTCTAAGACTAGAAGGTCCCGAAGAATCGTGCTCAACTTTTTGGCTCAGCTCTGGTACTATCTTCGGTCCCAAGCTAATCGATACACCCCTCGACATATAGGAAAATCCAAGAACCCCTCATTTTATCTGTCAAACTTTCATAGCGAATCAAAACAAACATAGTGTATTACTAGACTTTCGACTAGAATGGGGTACGTTAAACGATTTGCTTGGGACCAATAGGCTAGTCAATTAGTGAGCCAATTTAAAATCGTTAGTTTCCACCGGTTGGTACCTCTACCACTGCCTGCATTCTGTAATTAACAAATACCATAAACGAACAATAAACCTAATAGTCGAACTTTACCACAAATGGTTTGGATGAGTTTGGAACACGTCCTTTTAAATTTGTTAGCCATAACAAATTTAAAAGGGTTGTTCGTTGACAAAGTGCTACCAACAATCAATACGAAACTAACGATTTTAAATTGGCTCACTACTTGACTAGCCTATTGGTCCCAAGCAAACGATTAACGTACCCCATTCTAGTCGAAATTCTAGAAGTACACAATGTTTGTTTTAATTCGCTATGAAAGTTTGACACATAAAATGAGGGGTGAGTGGATTTTCCTATGTTTCGAGGGGTGAATCGATTAGCTTGGGACCGAAGAGAGTACCAGAGCTGAGCCAAAAATTTGAGCACGTTATTTCGGGACCTTCTAGTCTTAGAGTTACCTCTATGGTGCTACGGCTCGACGGTGTTGTGGCACTGGTTGGCTGCTAGAATTACCCGAAGATGAGCGTAGACAATCGTCCATGGAAATTTGTATGGACCGTAGATATTTGTCAAAAAGAGTCTACGTAGCTTATGAACAGTCCCTTAATCCTCCCATCTGGCTGCTTAGTCCTCCAAACTAAAATATCAACTCTCCGGGTGATCCATTCACTTCAAAAACTCGCAGAAATTTTTTTGACAGTTCAAAGCGTATTGGCGTGTATTGAAGTCTCGATTGACGTATTACCATATAGGTAACTCTAAGACCAGAAGGTCCCGAAGAAACAGGCTCAACTTTTTGGCTCAGCTCTGGTACTATCTTCGGTCCCAAGCTAATCGATCCACCCCTCGAAATATAGGAAATCCATGAACCCCTCATTTTATCTGTCAAACTTTCATAGCAAATCAAAACAAACATAATGCAGTACTAGAATTTCGACTAGAATGTGATACGTTAATCGTTTGCTTGGGACCAATAGGCTAGTTAAGTAGTGAGCCAATTTAAAATCGTTAGTTTCGCATTGATTGTTGGTATTACTAAGCCATTACTGATTTATTGATGCATTGACACATTAGCGGCGTATTTGACAGATATAAGGTATTTTTGTGCATTTAAATAGAATTGAAATTGTATGCTGCATTTTATTGCATTTTATGTGTATTAATTTAATGTATGTGTGTTTCACGATGTATTGGCAAATTTCGAGTATTAACAGATTTTAAAGTATTTTTTTTTTAAAAACGTACACACCAAATTTGAGAAAACGAATTGCTGGATCATGATCAGCTTTGCAATGCTTTACTGAAAGACAGCAAAATATATTTTTTACCGAAAAATACATAAACGGTTTGCTGGACACCCAGTAATGAACTGTCAAATTGTTAGCGTCACAGTCGCAAGTACGTACGTACCACCATCTACATCGGAGGAGGAGGTGAGGAAATAATCAAAATTATGTTGGTAAATACACTGGTTATATATTATAATAAAATATATATGGCAATGTTGGTGATTCTATATTATTTGTGTATTTGTATCAACAATCTTCTTCAGAAGCTGCGTGCTCCTAGTAAGAATAATATCGATTTACTGAGTCTAATCAGCAAAATGCTGCTAAATGACAGAATTGGGGATTGCTGAAAAAATCAGTAAAAATGAAATCTGAAATCTTTACTGATTTTCAGTAAAATGTTGTAATTTTGACAGAAGTTGGAATTGCTGGAAGATACACACTTAAATTTTTTCGCCGAGATTCCATCAGCCGAGTAGTTCTGCAATTTATTTTGCTGAGATTCAGTAAAATAATTACCGAGACTCAGCTAACAAATATCATTTTGCTGAGATATCAGCTAACAAACAGATATTTGCAGATATATCAGCAAAAGCAAATGCCGAGGTAATCGGCTGTTGGGGATTTTACCGAGCTAGATTAAGTGTGTATAGCAGCATTATTTTACTGGAAAGTTTGCTGATCTATCATCAAGTCTAAAATCAGCAAAATTTTACTGATTTTCAGCGATTTAAATTTGGTGTGTATTTTTGATTCAGCACACCACATAGTGTGCTCGTCTCTCGCTTTTTACTAAAAATCAGCAATATTTCTTTACTGATCTTACAACAATTCTAAATTCTGACACTTGGCAGCATTTTGCTGATTAAACTATTAAATTCAGTAAATTAAATTTGTTTTTACTATATGAGCTTCCAGCTTCTGTAAAAGATAGTTGATAAAAATATATGAATAATAAAGATAAAATCGCTAGACTCTTTTCCAAGTATCATTTATTAAATATAACCAGTGTCTGAGCCAGTGTCCTTACCTACATAATTTTATTTATTTGTAGTTTTTTTTACCTCTTCCTCCTCCTGCGGTTTGACCGGTGGTGTGTACTACAGCGTGACGTCACAAATGAACTCAGTGTTAATCGGCTGAACCTTTTTGACAGTTCAGTGGTACTGTTTACAAGCACTTAGTCGTTTTTTCAAAAAAAAAAAAATATTCTAAAATTTCCGAATTTTAACATGAAAATTGTCGAGGAACAGCGCGTTGAAAGGATGTTGCTCGTGAACATTGCAGAAGTGTGGTTTACATCTCACTGCAGTCTGAACAATTATCGAGAAAATTCACCCAAGAAAAAATTGACTAAGTCCACGTAAACAGTACACACTTAGTTTATTTCACCGAGGCCGGCAAAATGAATTGCCGAGAATCCAACAGCCGAAATTTCGTTAAAAATTTCGGTAAAAGTATAGAATACCAAATGCTTGGTAATTATCATTTTATTCAACTATCAAATTTTACCGAGAATATCGGTACTTGTATGCCGAGCATTCAGCTTTTATTTTACCGAAATACATTAAAACAAGAAAAAATCTTTTACCAATCCTTCGGCAAACCGTTCATGGAAAAATTTAGCTTTTGCCGACCTTCGTCGAAATTTCATCTCAAATTAATTGGATTATTCAGAATAGTAATAATAATAATAACAAAACCAAATAAGTGGGAATTATGTAAACAAGTCTTTATTAAAGTTATTCGTGCAATGACATATTCCTTCTCACTCTTCGGGTGATCTAACAAACTTTTCATCAGTCGTAGAAATTTTGTCAACAGAGAAAGTAATTGCTCTGAAAAATATAAAAAAAACTGAACTTGCAGTTCCGAATACGTCAAAAGACTTGCAGAATACGCTGAATGCATGGACGATGTTACCACCTAGCGGTATATTGATACTGTTCTATGAAATAAAACATTCTCCCTCGGTCATGGGATTTCCTCTTACCTGTATAATCAAAAATTAAATTAAGATTTAGTACTTACAGAATAGTTGACGCAGTTTTTGGCTTATAGCTTCTCCTTCACCATCGATTTTCCGCAATATTTCCTCCATTTTTCACTTTATTTAATCACACGCAACACTTTAATCAACGCAACTGACGACTTAGTCTCGCACAAAATGGCTGACAATTAATGTGTGCAACTGACAGAAACTTACTCTTATTGTCAAATGCCGAGGTTCGTCTCTTTTTATTACCGAAGTCGGTGAAGCAAGGTTTTAACGAAATTCATGGAAAACAACATTACCGAACTTCAGTAAAACTTTCATAAAACCAAAATTCGTTAATTATATATACCGATATTCAGTAAAAACATGTTTTCTAACGAGAAATCAGCAAAAATCGTGTTTTGCCGATGAAGTTCAGCAAAATATTTTACCGAGATAAAAATATAAGATTAAGTGTGTACCACTGAACTGTCATCCGATTGAGGTTAACCCCGGCGGTGCAAAACCTTATACCCATGTAACAATGCAGGTTTTATCGAGGTTTTAAAACAGAACACAAGACCTGAATAAAACCAAAATTGTTACTTGGGAACCCGAAAAAAAATAACAACAAAAATACATTAAAAAAAACAATGTAACGATGAGACGAAAATTATTGTCTTAAAAATGATTTATATTGTTACGTCTACAATAAATTTACCTTGATTTATGTTGTACTAAACAGTAAATTTCATGGTAAATGGAAAATTTACAATTAAAAAGGGGGGTTGTTAAGTATCTTAACAATGAAATTTTCGACATTTAATTTGGACAAATAATTTTTATATATTATTGTTATTTTACTGTTGGTTGGTGAATTTATTGATTAAAAAAAATAACAGTGTACTCAAAAGTGTATGTGTTGGCTTGACAGATGTACTTTATCGACTTTAAAAATAAATCGAATAAATTAAACATCGCCACGGGAAGGGAAGGAATGGTATGTCTGTTACGGATGAGTCCTTTTTTACTGGTTATGGATTGAGATTCAATCCGGAACTTGTGAGAAATGGAGGCCAAATCCCCTGCACTCGATCTCCCTAGGTCATGTCTCCTTGGTGGTTGAGTTTCGTTGATAAGTTAATGTATTCGACTGGAGAGAATCGCCCATGAAATATGCTTCCACCTTAATGTTCCTTCCTGACATCTTCAAGTGGTCGTTTTTTTATTATTATTGTATGATTATTTACTGCACGGAAATGGTCTGCATTAAGCGGGATTTAGATGAGACAGGTGAGTTGAATTCAACTCAAACCGATCTGGTCGTAGGCGTTGAATAGAGGCAACGAATAGAGCAAGTCCGATATCGGTCAGATTTCTGGACGTTCATTTCGCAGTTCAAGTGAGTTGAACGCTGAATTGAACCATCTTAACCCAGCTTTAGAGAGGCTCTAAGTAGGATAAGAGATGAGCACCAAAGCCAGAGCCATACGAGCAGCGCCTATCTTGATTACATTGGCAGTGTTGCTGACCCTCTCATAGTCTGCATTAGACTGATGCAAAATTTGAAATTTTCGCTCCACAGTGCTCAAACGATTTCAAATCAGGTCCTGATTAGCCTCTCAAAATTTAAACTCATTTCGTAAGAAATTGACTTGGCACAAACTATTAGTAGTTTATATGGAAATTACTATGGGAAAACCGAACTTTTTGTTCATTGTCTTCTACCCATTTTTCATATTGCTTTTTCGAAAATTTCTATAACTATTCTTACGGGAAATTTTCTAAGCTACAACTTTGCCCAATATAGTTTTTCAGCCAAATGTCAAATTAAATTGTTATTACTTTTTTAAGAGATTGATAAACTTATGGCATGATCAAGCAGCTGTTCTGCGGGCAACATTGTATTCTGCAGTGTGACATAGTAGCCATGATATTTGTGCTCTATTCTTCGCACCAGAAACACCAATGTTGCCTGCTGAACAGTTGAATGAGCATAATCACAAGACATCAGTGACTTGAATCATTAATAACTTTTGTTCCTTAAATTTGATTGAAAAGTAGTTTTCAACAAAGTTGTAGCTGAGACAATTTGCTACAATCTCTGTTATCATTTTTAAAAGCATAGTGCTGTGGTGAATTGATAGATAGATATGAACAAAAACATAAGTTTTCCAAGTCAGTTTTTTACTAAAGTAGTTCACATTTTGGGAGGCTAAGCAGGACTCAATTTGAAACAGTTTAAGCACTGTGGAGCGAAAATTTCAAATTTTGCATCAGTCTAGTCTGCATGCTTCAATCAGATTTATTTTTATTGTTCGTGAAGTAACCCACAATGAAAACACACCAATATTTAATGTAACAACATTTTTTATTGTAATAGAGTTGTTCATTATTGTTCATGATCGAATCATGTTACAAGAAAATAAATGAAAAACACGATAAAAATAATTGTAACATTTTATTTTGTACATTCATTGTACTGCTAGGTAGCAGATTTGCCGTTTTCGGAAGGGTACATCTTATAACAATCATTTTTATTGTCGGAAATAAATTCTAATGTTAGAGCATTGTTTCCACTGAAAATTTCACTGTATTTTTTTTTTCGGGTAGCTGTTTACCTTACATGAGATTTTTCAAAATATTGAAATTCTGGACTTATGTTTACTTACCCAAAACGTTAAGTTCACTAAGATAACAAGGTGCTTAATTACACTACAGCATTTATTTAGACCCATTTTCTCACTTTAATAAGATATTCTATCGATATAGTTGAAATGTATGTAAACTTATTCGCAGTAGAAAGGTATATGTTTTTAGATTTTAGACAATTTACATTGACTTCCGCCACAAGATCTCACTAATTCACCCTTGCTAGTGTAGCTGTGTAAAATCGATTTGTTTATTATTTTCAACTACGAAAACTGCTGTCAAAGTGTTGCGCTTGTTTGCTTTATTTTCAACCAGTAAAACGCATGGATTAGTGAAACTACTCACTAATACTTATGGTGGCATAGAACTCTATGAATCAGTAAATCAGTGCGTTGATTTTCTTCATAACCTTTCCTTGCCAACAAACTTTGACTCTTTTCGATAGATTATTTTGGCTACTATCCCTTGTCTTCTTTACACTGTTACAAAATAAAGGGATAATAATAATTAGTCTTGACAGCGATTTTGCAACTCTTTACTCCATGTTCGGGAAGCCTTTTCACTTTTCGTTTTTACTCACGAAAATTAAACAACAGTTACTATTGGCGTTGACGGCGACTCTGTAGCTATTTACTTCTATGAGAAAATCCATAAGCAAACGTCAGACTGTGCGTGAAACATGGCGGACTTTGTACTATCCTTTCCCTCCACCGAAAATTCCCATAAGAAACTGCCTATATTTGCGGAAAGAGCAAATTTTTCGACGGTGCCGTCAACGCCAAAATGGCGTTGAATGCGATTCTGTAGCTCTTTCCCACATACAGCGGGCTAGTCGCCCACGGCTCGCCCCCGGACCGCTCGGCGGACGGGGCGGACTTGGGCGACTCGAACCTCGCGGCGCCGCTTGGTCCAATTTTGGTCGCCGGCGCGCCGGGGGCGACCATATTTGCAACATTTGGGCGCCTGAGGCGAAAACGATACCTGTCAAAAAACTGATCGTTTCGGCTATTTTGTCCGCCCCCAGGCGCCCCGGCGCGCTCACGGTTGTTCACCACCATTTTCTTTTCAAAGGGTTTTAAATTAATAAAAATAAAAACAGTTGAAGCATGAACATGACTTCATCAATAAACTTTATTTATCTTATTCTTATAACTAACATATGTTTTTTTTTTATTAAATAGATCTTAACCGAACAATAATATCTTACAAACTAAGTCTAACCCATCATGTAACACATCAAAATACACGGGAATTCAAAGACTAGTTCAATGGAACATGAGAATTCAATTTCTGGTTCAATGGAACTCAAATATAGTTCCAAGAACCACTTTGACCACATCCGGACATATTCCGGGTGTCCCGGGGGAAGAGGCCAACATCTGATTAGGGTCAAACAAATCATGCGACACATCAAATTACATGAGAATTCATTTTCTGGTTCAATGGAACTCAAATCTACTTCCAAGAACCACTTTGGCCACATCCGGACATATTCCGGGTGTCCTGGGGGAAGAGGCCAACATCTGATTAGGGTCAAACCCATCATGCGACACATCAAAATACATGAGAATTCAATTTCTGGTTCAATGGAACTCAAATCTAGTTCCTAGAACCACTTTGGCCACATCTGGACATATTCCGGTTGTCCCGGCGGAAGAGGCCAACATCTGATTAGGGTCAAACCGATCATGCGACGCATCAAAATACATGAGAATTCAATTTCTGGTTCAATGGAACTCAAATCTAGTTCCAAGAACCACTTTGGTCACATCCGGACATATTCCGGGTGTCCCGGGGGAAGAGGCCAACATCTGATTAGGGTCAAACAAATCATGCGACACATCAAAATACATGAGAATTCAATTTCTGGTTCAAAGGAACTCATATCTAGTTTCAAGAACCACTTTGGCCACATCCGGACACATTCCAGGTGTCCCGGGGGAAGAGGCCAACATCTGATTAGGGTGAAACCCATCATGCGACACATCAAAATACATGAGAATTCAATTTCTGGTTCAATGGAACTCAAATCTAGTTCCAAGAACCACTTTGGTCACATCCGGACATATTCCGGGTGTCCCGGGGGAAGAGGCCAACATCTGATTAGGGTGAAACCCATCATGCGACACATCAAAATACATGAGAATTCAATTTCTGGTTCAATGGAACTCAAATTTAGTTCCTAGAACCACTTTGGCCACATCTGGACATAGTCCGGGTGTCCCGGGGGAAGAGGCCAACATCTGATTAGGGCCAAACCCATCATGCGACACATCAAATTACATGAGAATTCAACGACTGGTTTAATGGAACTCAAATCTAGTTCCTAGAACCACTTTGGCCACATCCGGACACATTCCGGGTGTCCCGGGGGAAGAGGTCAACATCTGATTATGGTCAAACCCATCATGCGACTCATCAAAATACATGAGAATTCAATTTCTGGTTCAATGGAACTCAAACCACTACAAGAACCAGAACAAGAACCACTTTGGCCACATGCGGACATATTCCGGGTGTCCCGGGGGAACCCGAATAAAAATTTACGTTTGCCTTGTCTACATCAGCATCGAAATAAAATATATTCCTGGCATAAAACATTAGAAAACATTGCTATTTAGATGTAACGTGAAATAAAATTTCGCTATTCAAATGTTGTTCTGACGTCGAGAAGTTTAATCGAATTTTTATGTTTTAGATGATTTTAGATGTACAAAACGTTAAAATTTAACGTTTTTCGGGTGTTTTCAAATGTAGATGCTTCCTGATGCTGTCAAATGTACAATACATTAAAACAAAATGATTTTCGAGTGTTTTCAATTGTACTAAGAACTTATTGTTTTCGGATGTTTTCAAATGTGCAAAACATTATAATCTAACTTTTTCAAATGCTTTCAACCATACAACACATTAGAATTACAAACATGATTTTGTAAACAGTACACACCATTGTTGTTAGATAACGTTATAGAAATGCATATATAATAGTCATAGCTAAAGCTCCCGTTCCCCACCAGTCAGTTAACTGACCTTAGCTAACCTAATATCATTGTAGCAACTCTCTATGCGGCATTGGAACCATGCCATCAGCGCGCTAAGAGTTATTAGACTACTGACATAGGCGCCAATTCGTGGATGACGAGGCACTAGGTGACGTTACAGCGAACTTGACGATTGTTGTATCATTTTTTAACGTACTACCAGACAATGATGCGTAGTGTTTACATGATCAAGTTTAAAATTCTACTACAATCTACAATCTACAATCAACTGGAAATCGATATCCGACGCCATTTTTAAATCAAATATGGGATATATTGTCATATACCGTTGATACCATTGTCATCGATATGGGTATTTTTGGAATCGGGGTGACGTGTAGATATAGGAAATTGATATCCGACGCTACTTTGAAACCCAAGGTGGAGGATTCCTGTTGCAGAAAAAGTGTCAAATATCCATAAATATGGGTATTTTTAGAATCGGGCTAATGACTAAAGGCCACTAATCAATATCCGATAAGTTTTTGAAATTAAATATGGCGGCTTCTGGTTTAAGAAAAATTGGGAATGCTGTCAATTATCTATAAAATGGGTATTTTTGGGATCGGGTGACGTCTAGAGATTGGAAATAGGCATACGACGCCATTTTGAATTCCGAGATCCAAGAAGAGATTGGGAATTACTATCAAATATCAATCAATATGGGATTTTTTTGAAGGTTTTTGGAGGTTGTCGTTTAGAGAAAATCGATATCCGATGCCATTTTGAAATCAAATGTGGCGGCTTCCAGTTTCATAAAAAGTGAAAAATAATTTCAAAAGTCCATAAATATAGGTATTTTTGGAATTTGGGTCACGAATAGAGGCCAAAAATCAATTTTAACATAACTTTAACCTAACATTTACTTCCCAACCAACAATTGCCTATTGAAGAAACGACTTCTTGACTATTTTAAAGCATTTCATGCTTAATAATACTTGTACTATTTTAAATATTAACTTCTGTTCAGGCTTTGTTCACACAAATCTGGAGAATTTATTCAACTACAACATCGAAGTATTTGGTTTTGAATAAGGTATGTCGAGAAGCTTTTCTTCGACTTACAAAAATTGTAACAGAGCTTATTCGATCAAATTTTTTATTATTCAGCGTTAATTAGACATCATTACTTCCTTAAACAGCGATGATATAAAGGTGTATATAGACGCTTGATTATTATGTGAAATAATGTTTCATTAGACACTATTCTACATTTATTAAACGATTATTAAATTACGGGATAATTTAACTTAAACTTAACTTAAACTTAACTTAAACTTAAGTTAAACTTAACTTAACTTCAACTAAATTTTAACTTAACTTTAAATAAACTTTAACATAACCTTTACTTTACTTTGACTTAATTTTAACATAACTTAAATTTTAACATAACTTTAACCTAACTTTAACTTAACTTTAACTTAACTTTAAATTTAAACTTAATTTAAACATAACTTTAAGTTAAACCGAACATTAACTTAACATATCTTTAACTTAACTTTAACTTTAACATAACTTTAACTTTAACATAACGTTAACTTAACTTAACTTAAATTTAACTTAAATTTAACTTAACTTTAATTTAACTTTAACTTAACTTTAACTTAACTTTAACTTAACTTAACTCAACTTTAACTCAACTTTAACTCAATTTTTGACAATTGAAACAAATTCAACATAAATTTAATTTATTTTTAGCATAACTTTAACTTTAACATAACTTTAAATTTAAATTAATTATAACTTAACATTACCATAACTTTAACGTTACTTTAACTTAAACATAAATTTAATTTAAATTTAATTTAAAGTTAATTTTAACATAACTTATACATAAATTTGAATAAACTTCACCTAAACATAATTTTAACTTACCATTAACTTAACGTTAACTTAAATTTTACTTAACTTTAACTTCATTTTAACTTAACTTTAACTTAACTTTAACTTAACTTTAACTTAACTTTAACTTAACTTAACTCAACTTTAACTCAACTTTAACTTAACTTTAACTTAACTTTAACTTAACTTTAACATAACTTTAACTTAACTTTAACATAACTTTAACTTAATTTTAACTTAACTTTAACTTAACTTTAACTTAACTTTAACTTAACTTTAACTTAACTTTAACTTAACTTTAACTTAATTTTAACTTAACTTTAACTTAACTTTAACTTAATTTTAACTCAACTTTAACTTAACTTTAACTTAACTTTAACTTAACTTTAACTTAACTTAACTTTAACTTAACTTTAACTTAACTTTAACTTAACTTTAACTTAACTTTAACTTAACTTTAACTTAACTTTAACTTAACTTAACTCAACTTTAACTCAACTTTAACTTAACTTTAACTTAACTTTAACTTAACTTTAACTTAACTTTAACTTAACTTTAACTTAACTTAACTTTAACTTAACTTTAACTTAACTTTAACTTAACTTTAACTTAACTTTAACTTAACTTTAACTTAAATTTAACTTAACTTTAACTTAACTTTAACTTAATTTTAACTCAACTTTAACTTAACTTTAACTTAACTTTAACTTAACTTTAACTTAACTTAACTTTAACTTAACTTTAACTTAACTTTAACTTAACTTTAACTTAACTTTAACTTAACTTAACTTTAACTTAACTTTAACTTAACTATAACTTAACTTTAACTTAACTTTAACTTAACTTTAACTTAACTTTAACTTAACTTTAACTTAACTTTAACTTAACTTTAACTTAACTTTAACTTAACTTTAACTTAACTTTAACTTAACTTTAACTTAACTTTAACTTAACTTTAACTTAACTTTAACTTAACTTTAAATTAACTTTAACTTAACTTTAACTTAACTTTAACTTAACTTTAACTTAACTTTAACTTAACTTTAACTTAATTTTAACTCAACTTTAACTTAACTTTAACTTAACTTTAACTTAACTTTAACTTAGCTTAAGCATTAATATAACTCTCACAAAATTTTGACATAACTTTAACTTAAGTTTAACTTAGCTTTCACATAGCTTTACCTTGAACATTACTTTAATTATAAAATTATTTTAATGTTAGCTTCACTCTAACGTAACTATAACTTTACTTTCACTTAACTTTAACAAAACATTAACTTATTTTTTACTTAAACATTACTTTAATAATTTTAACTTAACTTCAACACATTCTTAAATAAATTTAAACTTAAATTTAACATATCTTTAACTTAACTTTAATCTAACATTACCTTAACATATCTTTAACTTAACTTTAATTTTATAATAACTTTAACTTAACTTTAACATAACTTTAAACTAACTTGAACTAAACTTTAATATAACCTTAAATTAATTTTAACTAAAATTTACCATAAATTTAACCTAAGATTAACTTTACTGTAATTAACTTTAAATTATATCTTAAATTTAAAATAACTTTAACATTAACATAGCTTGAACTTAACTGTAACCTAACATTAATTAAATAGATCTTTAACTAAACTTTAACTTTATAATAACCTTAACTTAACTTGAACTAAACTTTAACACAACCTCAAATTAATTTTAACTCAAACTTAACATAACTTTAACCTTTAACAAACTTTAAATTTTATCTTAAATTTAAAATAACTTTAACATTAACATAACTTGAACTTAACTATAACCCAATATTAACTTAACTTATCTTTAACTTAACTTTAACATAACCTTAACGTAATTTTAACTTAAATACAACATAACTTTATCCTAACATTAACTGAACTTCAACTTAACTTAGCAGAAACATAACTCTAATTTAATTTTGACATAACTTTAACTTTATTTTAACTAAGCGTTACCATAACTGTACCTTGAATATAACTTTAATATCAAAATGATTTTAACTTTAACTTTAACTTAAACTTAACTTTAAGTTAATTTATACTTTAACATAACATAATATAACATTAACTTAACTCTAACATAACTTTAACTTAACGTTAAGTTAACTTTAAATTACCTATACCAGAACTTTAACTTAAGTTTAACATAACTTTAACTTTAAAATAACTTAAACTTAACTTTAACAAAAAATTATCTTTAAAATAACTTAAACTTAACTTTAACTTTAAATTAACTTGAACTTAACGTTAACTTAAACTTAACTTTCAGTTAACTTAAACTTTAACATAATATTAGCAAAACTTTAACTTAAATTTAACCAAATATAACATAAATTTAATTTATTTTTAGCTTAACTTTAACTTACCTATACCATAACTTTAACTTAAGTTTAACATAACTTTAACTATAAAATTACTTTAACTTAACTTTAACACAACTTTAACATAACTTTAACTTACCTTTAACATTGATTAAACTTAACTTTAACTTTAAAATAACTTGAACTTAACTTTAAATTTAAAATAACTTAAACTTAACTTTAACTTTAAAATAACTTTAAGTTAACTTTAACTTTACTTGAACCTAACTTAAGCAAAGTTTTAACATAAATTTTACCAAATTTAACATAAATTTAAGTTATTTTTAGCATAACTTTAACTTTAGGATAGCTTTAACTTACCTATAACACAACTTTAACTTAAGTTTAACATAACTTTAACTTTAAAATTACTTTGACTTACCTTTAACATCACTTTAACTTAACTTTAACTTACCTTCAACATAACTGTAACTTAACTTAAACTTTAAAATAACTTAAACTTAACTTTAACTTTAAAATAACCTAAACTTAACTTTAACTTAAAAATAACTTAAACCTTTAACTTTAAAATAACTAAAACTTAACTGTAACCTTACTTGAACATATTTTAAGAGATGAACCAGCCCAAGGCTGAAAATCTCTCTAATAAAGCAAAAAAAAAAAAAAAAACTTGAACATAATTTTAGCAAAACTTTAACTTAAATTTAACCAAATTTAACATAAATTTAATTTATTTTTTGGCATTACTTTAACTTTAAGAAAACTTTAACTTACATATAACATAACTTTAACTTAAGTTTAACATAACTTTAACTTGAAAATTACTTTAACTTACCTTTAACATAACTTTAACTTAACTTTAACTAAACTTCAACATAACATTAATATAATTGTAACTTAATTTTAGCATAACTTTAACCTAACATTTACTTAACTTTAACTTAACTTTAAATTTTAACTTAAATTTAACATAACTTTAACTTAACTTTAACTCTAACATAACTTAAACTAAACTTCAACATAACCTTAACGTAATTTTAACTTAAATTTAACATAACTTTAACCTAACATTAACTGAACCTTAATTTACCTTTAGCATAAACATAACTCTAACTTAATTTTAACCTAACTTTAACTTAATTTTACCTTCGCTTTCACATAACTTTACTTTGAACATAACTTTAACTTAACTTTACTTGAACAAACATAACTTAAACTTAACTTTTACTCTAACTTAACTTTTACTTTAACTTATCTTTAAGATAACTTTTACATAACTTTAACATAACGTTAACATAACTTAAATAAACTTTAAATTAACTTTAACTTTAACTAAACTTTTACTTAATGTCAACTCAAGCCGAACTTTAACTTAACTTTAACTTAAATTTAGTTTTTGCATACTTAATTTAATTTAACTTAAAAATAACTTTAACTTTTACTCAATTTTAATAAAACTTTAACATAACCTTAACTTTACCTTAAACATAGACATCGGGATCCGGCATCGGCATGTGTTGCATCAGCGGATTCCTCCAGCGGATCAATTTTGGGAACTAATTACTTCAAAATTGATCCACTGGAGAGAACTTTAATTTTTTTTATTTAAAAGCAATTTACTTACCTTGAGTATGAACTGGAAAGATGTCTGTTCCCTTCGTTGGTCCCGTCGGAAGACCATTCAATCCCGTAGATGGTCACTGGAGACCAATTTCGCAGCCCGGATAATCGGAGCAAGCAGCCGGCTGAAAAAAATTATTTACAAAAATTATCATTGTTTTGGTTTTTATTTCATTTAAAAGCAATTTACTTACCTTGAGTATGAAGTAGAAAGATGTCTCTTTCTTTCGTTGGTCCTGTCGAAAGACCATTCGATCCCGAAGATGGCCATCGGAGACCAATTTTGCAGCCCGGATAATCGGAGCAAGCAGCCGGCTGAAAAAAATATCTACAAAAATTATCATTGTTTTGGTTTTTATTTCATTTAAAAGCAATTTACTTACCTTGAGTATGAAGTAGAAAGATTGCTCTTCCCTTCGGTGGTCCCGTCGGAAGACTATTCGACCCCAAAGATGGCCATTATGAGCAGCCGGCTGAAAAAAATGAGGTACAAAAATTAACAACATTGTTTTGATTGTTTTGTTAATTTAAAGCATTTTACTTACCTTGAGTATGAACTGGCAAGATGTATCGGCGGACCAATCAATCCGGAAGATGGCCATCTGAGGCCAATTTTGCGACCCGGATAAAAAAAAACCAGCACCTGCCACGAACGAAATGAAAACATGGCTGACCGCTTAGTCAGCCGACGCAAAAAAATGGCTAAGTTTCATCCGCCATTTGGTAGCCCGGCGGATGAAATTAATCTAGCGGGGCGAGTCACCCTTCGTCCGCAACCCGGAGCGCCATTTGGTAGCCCGGCGGATGAAATTACTATAGCGGGGCGAGTCGCCCTTCGTCCGCATCCCGAACAAAGGGCGAACGATCAGTCTTCAAGTCGCTCAATGTCAAATGACGTCACTTTTTCGCCGGCAATTCGTGTGGGTTACTCCCCACACGAATTGCCGGCGAAAAAGTGACGTCATTTGACATTGAGCGACTTGCAATATTTCTTGAAGGGATTAAATTAATTAGTTAAAGTTTTTTAAAAGATAAAATCAAGTTGAATTTCAATAAAGATAAAGTTAAGTTAAAGTTAATATATTATTTAGTGAAGGTTAGGATAAAGCTAAGTTAGAGATATGTTAAAACCAAGTTATTTCAAACTTAAGCTTAAGTTAAGTGGAAGTTAAGTTCATGCTTATGTGTCTTTGACTTATAATCAATTTAATTAATTAGTTTAAGTTAAGTTAATGATATGTTAAAGTTAAGTTAAAGCCATGTTAAAGTTAAGCTAAAGCCATGTTAAAGATAAGTTAACGTTAAGTTAGATTTATGTTAAATTTATTAGGAAAGGATTAGTTAAAATTATGTTAAAGTTAATTCAAGTTTAAGATAAATTAATGAGTTGAAGTTTTATAAATTTAAGTTAATGTTTATTTAAAGATAAACTCAAGTTAAGTCAAAATAAAAACAAAGTTATATAATAAATTAGTTTAACGTTAAGTAAAAGTCAAATTAAAGATAAGTTAAAGTTAAGTTCAAGTAAAGTTAAAGTTAAGTTAAAGTTAAGTTAATGTTAAGTTAAAGTTGAGTTAAAGTAGAGGTAAAGTTAAGTTAAAGTTAAGTTAAAGTTAAGTTAAAGTTAAGTTAAAGTTAAGTTAAAGTTAAGTTAAAGTTAAGTTAAAGTTAAGTTAAAGTTAAGTTAAAGTTAAGTTAAAGTTAAGTTAAAGTTAAGTTAAACTTAAGTTAAAATTAAGTTAAAGTTAAGTTAAAGTTAAGTTGAAGTTAAGTTAAAGTTGAGTTAAAGTTAAGTTAAAGTTAAGTTAAAGTTAAGTTAAAGTTAAGTTAAAGTTAAGTTAAAGTTAAGTTAAAGTTAAGTTAAAGTTAAGTTAAAGTTAAGTTAAAGTTAAGTTAAAGTCAAGTTAAAGTTAAGTTAAAGTTAAGTTAAAGTTGAGTTAAAGTAGAGGTAAAGTTAAGTTAAAGTTAAGTTAAAGTTAAGTTAAAGTTAAGTTAAAGTTAAGTTAAAGTTGAGTTAAAGTAGAGGTAAAGTTAAGTTAAAGTTAAGTTAAAGTTAAGTTAAAGTTAAGTTAAAGTTAAGTTAAAGTTAAGTTAAAGTTAAGTTAAAGTTAAGTTAAAGTTAAGTTAAAGTTAAGTTAAAGTTAAGTTAAAGTAAAGTTAAAGTTAAGTTAAAGTTAAGTTACAGTTAAGTTAAAGTTAAGTTAAAGTTAAGTTAAAGTTAAGTTAAAGTTAAGTTAAAGTTAAGTTAAAGTTAAGTTAAAGTTAAGTTAAAGTTAAGTTAAAGTTAAGTTAAAGTTAAGTTAAAGTTAAGTTAAAGTTAAGTTAAAGTTAAGTTAAAGTTAAGTTAAAGTTAAGTTAAAGTTAAGTTAAAGTTAAGTTAAAGTTAAGTTAAAGTTAAGTTAAAGTTAAGTTAAAGTTAAGTTAAAGTTAAGTTAAAGTTAAGTTAAAGTTAAGTTAAAGTTAAGTTAAAGTTAAGTTAAAGTTAAGTTAAAGTTAAGTTAAAGTTAAGTTAAAGTTAAGTTAAAGTTAAGTTAAAGTTAAGTTAAAGTTAAGTTAAAGTTAAGTTAAAGTTAAGTTAAAGTTAAGTTAAAGTTAAGTTAAAGTTAAGTTAAAGTTAAGTTAAAGTTAAGTTAAAGTTAAGTTAAAGTTAAGTTAAAGTTAAGTTAAAGTTAAGTTAAAGTTAAGTTAAAGTTAAGTTAAAGTTAAGTTAAAGTTAAGTTAAAGTTAAGTTAAAGTTAAGTTAAAGTTAAGTTAAAGTTAAGTTAAAGTTAAGTTAAAGTTAAGTTAAAGTTAAGTTAAAGTTAAGTTAAAGTTAAGTTAAAGTTAAGTTAAAGTTAAGTTAAAGTTAAGTTAAAGTTAAGTTAAAGTTAAGTTAAAGTTAAGTTAAAGTTAAGTTAAAGTTAAGTTAAAGTTAAGTTAAAGTTAAGTTAAAGTTAAGTTAAAGTTAAGTTAAAGTTAAGTTAAAGTTAAGTTAAAGTTAAGTTAAAGTTAAGTTAAAGTTAAGTTAAAGTTAAGTTAAAGTTAAGTTAAAGTTAAGTTAAAGTTAAGTTAAAGTTAAGTTAAAGTTAAGTTAAAGTTAAGTTAAAGTTAAGTTAAAATTGAAATGAACTTAAGTTAAAGTTAAGTTCAAGTTAAGTTAAGTTAAAGTTAAGTTAAAGTTAAGTTAAAGTTAAAGTTAAGTTAAAGTTAAGTTAAAGTTAAGTTAAAGTTGAGTTAAAGTTAAGTTAAAGTTAAGTTAAAGTTAAGTTAAAGTTAAGTTAAAGTTAAGTGAAAGTTAAGTTAAAATTAAGTTAAAGTTAAGTTAAAGTTAAGTTAAAGTTAAGTTAAAATAAAGTTAAAGTAAAGTTAAAGTTAAGTTAAAGTTAAGTTAAAGTTAAGTTAAAGTTAAATTAAAGTTAAATTAAAGTTAATTTAAAGTTAAGTTAAAGTTAACTTAAAGTTAAGTTAAAGTTAAGTTAAAGTTAAGTTAAAGTTAAGTTAAAGTTAATTTAAAGTTAAGTTAAAGTTAAGTTAAAGTTAAGTTAAAGTTAAGTTAAAGTTAAGTTAAAGTTAAGTTAAAGTTAAGTTAAAGTAAAGTTAAAGTTAAGTTAAAGTTAAGTTACAGTTAAGTTAAAGTTAAGTTAAAGTTAAGTTAAAATTAAGTTAAAGTTAAGTTAAAGTTAAGTTAAAGTTAAGTTAAAGTTAAGTTAAAGTTAAGTTAAAGTTAAGTTAAAGTTAAGTTAAAGTTAAGTTAAAGTTAAGTTAAAGTTAAGTTAAAGTTAAGTTAAAGTTAAGTTAAAGTTAAGTTAAAGTTAAGTTAAAGTTAAGTTAAAGTTAAGTTAAAGTTAAGTTAAAGTTAAGTTAAAGTTAAGTTAAAGTTAAGTTAAAGTTAAGTTAAAGTTAAGTTAAAGTTAAGTTAAAGTTAAGTTAAAGTTAAGTTAAAGTTAAGTTAAAGTTAAGTTAAAGTTAAGTTAAAGTTAAGTTAAAGTTAAGTTAAAGTTAAGTTAAAGTTAAGTTAAAGTTAAGTTAAAGTTAAGTTAAAGTTAAGTTAAAGTTAAGTTAAAGTTAAGTTAAAGTTAAGTTAAAGTTAAGTTAAAGTTAAGTTAAAGTTAAGTTAAAGTTAAGTTAAAGTTAAGTTAAAGTTAAGTTAAAGTTAAGTTAAAGTTAAGTTAAAGTTAAGTTAAAGTTAAGTTAAAGTTAAGTTAAAGTTAAGTTAAAGTTAAGTTAAAGTTAAGTTAAAGTTAAGTTAAAGTTAAGTTAAAGTTAAGTTAAAGTTAAGTTAAAGTTAAGTTAAAGTTAAGTTAAAGTTAAGTTAAAGTTAAGTTAAAGTTAAGTTAAAGTTAAGTTAAAGTTAAGTTAAAGTTAAGTTAAAGTTAAGTTAAAGTTAAGTTAAAGTTAAGTTAAAGTTAAGTTAAAGTTAAGTTAAAGTTAAGTTAAAGTTAAGTTAAAGTTAAGTTAAAGTTAAGTTAAAGTTAAGTTAAAGTTAAGTTAAAGTTAAGTTAAAGTTAAGTTAAAGTTAAGTTAAAGTTAAGTTAAAGTTAAGTTAAAATTGAAATGAACTTAAGTTAAAGTTAAGTTCAAGTTAAGTTAAGTTAAAGTTAAGTTAAAGTTAAGTTAAAGTTAAAGTTAAGTTAAAGTTAAGTTAAAGTTAAGTTAAAGTTGAGTTAAAGTTAAGTTAAAGTTAAGTTAAAGTTAAGTTAAAGTTAAGTTAAAGTTAAGTGAAAGTTAAGTTAAAATTAAGTTAAAGTTAAGTTAAAGTTAAGTTAAAGTTAAGTTAAAATAAAGTTAAAGTAAAGTTAAAGTTAAGTTAAAGTTAAGTTAAAGTTAAGTTAAAGTTAAATTAAAGTTAAATTAAAGTTAATTTAAAGTTAAGTTAAAGTTAACTTAAAGTTAAGTTAAAGTTAAGTTAAAGTTAAGTTAAAGTTAAGTTAAAGTTAATTTAAAGTTAAGTTAAAGTTAAGTTAAAGTTAAGTTAAAGTTAAGTTAAAGTTAAGTTAAAGTTAAGTTAAAGTTAAGTTAAAGTTAAGTTAAAGTTAAAGTTAAAGTTAAGTTAAAGTTAAGTTAAAGTTAAGTTAAAGTTAAGTTAAAGTTAAGTTAAAGTTAAGTTAATGTTAAGTTAAAGTTAAGTTGAAGTTAAGTTAAAGTTAAGTTAAAGTTAAGTTAAAGTTAAGTTAAAATTAAGTTAAAGTTATGTTAAAGTTAAGTTAAAGTTAAGTTAAAGTTAAGTTAAAGTTAAGTTAAAGTTAAGTTAAAGTTTAGTTAAAGTTAAGTTAAAGTTAAGTTAAAGTTAAGTTAAAGTTAAGTTAAAGTTAAGTTAAAGTTAAGTTAAAGTTAAGTTAAAGTTAAGTTAAAGTTAAGTTAAAGTTAAGTTAAAGTTAAGTTAAAGTTAAGTTAAAGTTAAGTTAAAGCTAAGTTAAAGTTAAGTTAAAGTTAAGTTAAAGTTAAGTTAAAGTTAAGTTAAAGTTAAGTTAAAGTTAAGTTAAAGTTAAGTTAAAGTTAAGTTAAAGTTAAGTTAAAGTTAAGTTAAAGTTAAGTTAAAGTTAAGTTAAAGTTAAGTTAAAGTTAAGTTAAAGTTAAGTTAAAGTTAAGTTAAAGTTAAGTTAAAGTTAAGTTAAAGTTAAGTTAAAGTTAAGTTAAAGTTAAGTTAAAGTTAAGTTAAAGTTAAGTTAAAGTTAAGTTAAAGTTAAGTTAAAGTTAAGTTAAAGTTAAGTTAAAGTTAAGTTAAAGTTAAGTTAAAGTTAAGTTAATGTTAAGTTAAAGTTGAGTTAAAGTAGAGGTAAAGTTAAGTTAAAGTTAAGTTAAAGTTAAGTTAAAGATAAAGTTAGGATCAAATTTTGACAAATGTAAGTTAAAGTTTAGTGAAGATTTAGTTTAAGTTAAGGCAAAACTAATTCAAAGTGACGATAAATTAATGAGTTGCGGTTTAAAAAATATAATAAAGTTTAGT